>NC_081419.1:59530054-59762582 GCF_949786415.1 Peromyscus eremicus
CTATGTGTAGAAGTGTAAATAGAGAGCAGTGTAAATAACAGCTGCAGTAACTATGTCTCAAAAATCTAAATAGTGTTCTGCTTTTGAATATAGGTTAAAGTAGATCTGATGTGCCTGTGCTTTTTTTAGAATCTGGAGTCCTAGAATTCTGCAGAAGCAAACACTGCTGGTATATGGTCCTCTGCAGAATGTAGGCGCTGTTGGTTTAATGATTTGCTATGACTACTATAAAGTACTAGGAAAATTTTATTACTGAGAAAGAATTTTCTGGATCCCATGTGTTCATATCACCATATAAGTTTTAAATGTTTTCTACACCTGTTCATAAAAAGGCATTCTATGAATCGTGTCTAAATCATGTAGATATGATCACAATCACTTTTGCCACACAGAGTGATGGTGCCTGGAGAAAGCACTTGTGAATTAGACATTCCTGGATTAATGAGTTGAAATGGTGCATAAGAATATGAATTGGAATGCAGGCCACTTAGTTTTCAGAAGGAATGTGCAAGTCAGGAGCTCTGCCTTTTTTTATGCATACTAATGCTTTGTATTTTTGTTTGTTCCTGAAAGATCTGTGTTCGTTTACAATTGCAGTGTTTTAGGTTTAAAAGATCACGTTACACTAAGCCAAATTTTGAATTTGGATAATATCCTAATTTAGTAAAAATATCATTATATTTTTATTTACTTTTGTAGTTTAGAAATTATGCTTCACTCCCCTCCTTTCCCTAGACTGTTGCAATTCTATTATTTCAGAAAATTAAATCAGAACGCATGACAATTATAAGTTCTCAGCACTGGAAGGACATTTAAAATCTCTCTAGTTTAGCAATCTATATTTTGCTTGGTATCATTTCTTATGATACCTCTGGTTACTATGAACTTACTAACTTCTATGCCCCAGTTCCAGCCTGACTTCTCTCTGGCTGTCTCACTCCATACATGTTAATCACACTGTGAAGTGCTGTCTTTGCTTTGAGAAGTAGTAGGATTTCTTCAACTCTCAAGAGGCCAGGTATTCCAGGTCTCTAATAGCCACATGAAAAATAAAAATGTTTTCCTTTCTTGATAATTTTTGTTGTTTTGTTGGTGCATGGAACTTGCTGCTTTAGCATTCTCATTACTTGTTCTCTTCGCAAACCTATTCTCTGCATGGGTCATTGCTTGTCCATGGGTCATTGCTTGCCCCTGGGTCATTGCTCTGCATTGTATCAGTGTCACCTCCAAACCCCGAGTAGCTCTACTTCATACTTCCTAAAGCTTTATTCTGCCTTTGGAAAATCAATCTCTTTAATGTCTAGAATTTTAGGTTAAAATACCTTTTCCTCTATCTCTCATACCGTGGAAGCATACTTAGGGATGTTTTAAGGAATTTGTCACCCAGAAGATGAACCACATATCTTTATCAGCTTTCTATCTGTCTCCTCTTCCCCCTTTTATGACTGAAAGAAATTAGTATTTTTGTGGAGTATAGGTAGGTATATAGGTAACATGAGGTTATGCAATATGTTTGTAGTAAAATGGTTGATACAGTGAACTAACTCTGAAACTCATGATCTCATAGTTCTCTCCTTTTCCCTTAGGCAGGTCCATCTATAATCAACACACTTAGCAGAAGCCCCAGAAGAAAGACTGTTATTAATTACTCATGCTGTAGACCCCCCTACATATTCAACATTCTGTATTTCTTTAACTGTGTCTGCCTATTTTTCTTAGAGGATTTCCTTGACCAAATAATTTCTTAGGATAATCTTTTTCCTCCTTGTAAGAAAAAAAATAGAGTGGCAGGTATTTAATAAGCATGACCTAATTGAGTTGATTCTCCAACATGCTGTTAATCAATTTATCTTCCTACTGTGTGAAGATCAGAGGATTGTGTCTCCTTACTGCTCATCTGGAAATGCACTGCATACACATCATAACCTTTGCTGGTTGGCTTGTAATGAAAATATATTCTACCTAGGAATCACTAAAAAAAAAAAAATCAAGAAAAATTTTAGAGTCGAGAATGTATTATGTTACTCATGGTGGAACAGTGCTTCCAAGGTTTTAGTGGGTGATGTCTTCAGGTCACAAGATTTGCAATAAGATACAGTTTATGAGAACAAATGATCTTTTCATAAAGATAATTCAGTTCTCTTTTTTTCCTCTCCCACCACTTCTCTTAATACAACAAATCAAAAGCATCGAGGTGTCATTTTAGAGCATGGTCACTTTTAAGAAAGTATCAATTATTTTAAATTACCTTTCATCTGCAGTTGTCAACCTTAAATACTCTCGTGGAATATACAAATTAACTGCTTTTCCTTAAAATAAAAATTAATGCAAGATTGTAGCTTCCTTTTATAATTTAGCCTGGACATAAATTAAATTCTTAACAAGATCATCAGTCTTTTAATGCGTACTTTTTGCTTATTCAGTGATTTAGGGAGCTCTAATCACATAAATTAGACAGGATTTTAGCCTGTTCGTCATACTGTGTTACTCTATTTCTGTCCGTCTTTTAACAGACCACTGAATGTCATAGTTTCCTTTTATCTTTGATTTGGTTAGATGGCTAGAAGAATAGCAGTGGAGAATGGCTGTGCAATCTATATTTCTAAGAATTTATGAAGTAGGTGCTTTTGCTCTTTTTCTAAGAGTATAAAATGAATTGTATGTTGTCATCTGACAACTTTCTGAAATTCTGCTTTACTTAATATTCTATTTCAGAAGAATCCAGAGGCCGACCAGTGTCACTTGTGCTTGTGGAGAACCAACATTTGGAGTACTTATTTTTCTTAAATTCCAAAAGAGGAATAAAGGTAGGTACCAATCTCTTAACTGTTTCTACTCCGAAAAAAAGATGCTGATCTGTTTTCACAGAGTATTGATGCATTTTTCTGTAGGAATTTCTTTTTTGTTTTTTTTTTTGCCATGGCTGCCTCTTATTCTAAGCTAAGCTAAGCCAAGATGCAGAGGGAATGAGGTGGGGAAAAGGAGGAAGACATAGTTGACCTCTTTTAGAACACAGACCTCAGCTGCTTTGTGTTAGTACTTAATGTTCTATAAAATAATATAACACATTATTATTTTAAGCTCTTTTAACTTAGGTCATTCTATACTTAAAGAACAACCCACAGCTTTCCTTTCCCCATGATGAAAACCCCTTAATTCTTCTAACTCCATTAATTGACCTTAGGGTGGAATTTCCATTTCATTTAAACATTTTCCTTTAATGATTTCCTTCTTAAATTTTAATGATATCATTTTTATTTTCTTTACTTTGTGCTGCAAGTAGAGAAGATGAGAGACACTAAAAACATCAAGATGATAAATAGTAGAAGCAATCTAAAGTCATTGTAACATTCTACTATAATATACTCAATAGTGCTAACTCTGTGAAGAGAATCACAGAAATCAATAAATAGAAAGAAATAATACTTTTATTATTTTTCATATTACTTGCTATGTGTTAATGCATATCACATTCAATATATATTATTTTCTTACAATGGGTATATGGCTTCAAATCACTTTGCTAAAATAAAAAAAATACAGCATTAAAAGGATATTTTTAATAATTATAACTCACAAACTCAGTAAAGTCTAAACATATAGCTCTTTAAATATTTCTGAAAAATCAGGCCAAAGCTCTTACCTTAGTCCATTTTTCTACTTTATATCAGAGAATGCTTTAGTTTCTTACAATTCTTACATTCACTTCTAAGAAGCCTTGGGAGTCAAGCCAAGTCAAATCAGACAGTTTTGTCCTCATCTTCTATTTTCTGTGGTAAAGACTTTGTTTCTATAGCAATTGTTGTCACTGTGATGTCCACATTCGTTTTGTGATGGCATCCTCAGAGTCATTTCCATTTCATCATGCACTGTGGTCACTGGTATGTTTCCACTGTGGTGGTGGTTGTTGGTCTATGACCCTCTGGTACTGTTAACAATGATCAATTACTTTTTCTTAGCTTGGTATTTAGCCTCAGTGGAGGTACTGGCACACTGTAAATGTCTCCTTGCCCCGGTAATGGTCCAAGGGAACCTTGGCTACTTTCTAAGAGAAAGGTATTTGAGGCTGTCTAGGAAGTCTTATTGTTTGTAAAATTTCATGTGATGTTCTTATTCCAGAGTAGGAAAAAATAAAAATGTGATAGTGTCTTTCATTATAAAATTTATATCATTTCTAAAATGAAATGATTCAATTTCAAAATTTCAAGATACCAAATATTTTTAAAGTGTGAAAGTAAATTTAGTATATCCTAAGAGGTAAGTTGAGTATCCTTATTGGTCATTGACATGTTAAATTATAATTAAATGGAGATGTTAAGAACCCTAGCTCTACTTCTGTCAGCAGTGTTTTCTGAAATAGAATAACAATTTAATTAAGGATTTCTTCTTCCTCTCTCCCTATCAACAGGTCCCAGCCTTAATTAGCTCTCTCTGCAATGACCTATACAAACACAATGCCTTTTATTACACAGAGACATCGACAACTAAGTCCTGTTTATTTAAAAAACAGGTGCCACATTAAAACTATTTCCATAGGTGCCTAGTAAACATCAAATATGCAGGAGTGTTTTTCCCACAGATAAGAGATGAAATAATTTCACAGTCCTTTACTTAGCATTATTAGCATGTCAATGTGGCACTTTTGAATTAAGTGTCAAACCTTTCTTTAAAGTAAAAATAATAAATTTTAGGAATGACTTAAGCCCTTCTTCTTCATGCATGAGGAATCTTTGCAACATTCCTAAATGATGATGTCACTCTATATGAATATCTCTGTCATAGTCTATCAATCATTAATTCCCTTAAAATCATAATGACAATTGATTTTTATTGAAAATATTCCTGTTATTATTCATAAATTTTATCATCTCTTGTATTTTTTCCTCCAGAAATGTGTATTTATTGTTTCTCCAAGTGAAACTTTACAAGAAAATACAATGTATTTGTTCACAATGGTACCGGATCAATGTTTGCTTCTGCTGTTACTTTTTGCTGATCCTTATGTGAAAGAGATAATGGATCAACAATTGAACAGCATCAATATCAATCATTTCTCATGCAGATTATTTTTTCATTTTAATTTTTTAGAAAATAACTATCTTCCTCTTCTTTAAAGAAGATCAGGCCTGCTACAGAGAATTGGCAAGCTCCTGGTATGCTGAATATCTGAGCCCATTTTCTATTAGAGTGCTTCTCTCCTGTAATTAGGTGTTTATCCTTCTATCATGCTCACCCACACAGGTTTGCCTCTATTATAGTCTCTGAAGCAATAAAGGAAACAGCTTCCTTCCCAACACCCAACACTCAGCAAACATGGTGTACAGGTAGGAGGGAATTTAAGACCTACAATATGAGGAGGCGGGCTGGGAAAGACTGGCCCCTGTATATGACCTGACTGTTCCACATGAACTCACAGCACATATGATGACCCACTCATGACCTCACCATGATAAAGAGTTAAAAACCAGCATGGGGACAGGAGAAGTGAATGGTAGTTAGTGGCTACTGAGCCAATCAGGCTCTCTGTTCTTTGGGCAGGGATGACCATTGTAAGGTTACTGGTGTTCAGGAGGATAACTGCACACTCCTAAGTGTATGGGCAATACTAACTGGACTTAATGGGTTATTAAACAAACAAACTAAAGATGAAGTTGGCAGGAAAATGGTAGATATGCTTTGGAGGGTAGGGGAAGCTGGAGTGGGGGTGTAGGAAACAAGCATGACCAAGATATATTGAACACATACGGACTTTTTCTTTTGAGGGGAAGAGTCCTTTTATTTTAATGATGCATATCTACGTGTGGGTATGTACATGTGGATATGTATAGCTGGGATTATAGGTGATTATGAGTCACCTAACATAGGTGTTGGGAACTGAACTCAAGTCATCAGGAAAAATAGTATGCTTGTAACTGCTGAGCTACCTCTTCAATCCCCATGTATGAAATTAAAAAAAAAAACAGTAAAATAAATAAATACAAAGACACAGAGGGGAGGGATGGAGGGAGGATAGAAATGGGGATGTTTTCTAGGAAGCTGTTAACATTCTATCTACCTCAAGTGTTTTCCTTTGCTAGATTTTCAAATGTGATGTAAAAATACGTTCAGATTCTTCACCATTTTCAATACTCACTACATTGTAAACAATCAAGGTAATATCCTAAAAACAAATAAATGTATTGGCATCAAGACATCAAGCTAAAAGAATTCTATCTTTTAATTTCAAACAAACCTTCCAACATGGGAAAGATTTTGTCTTCTCTATCAAAAGGCTTTCAGTATTTTTCTATGTCAAACAAATACAAACTTTGCACCTGTGTGAGCAATAGATTGCCACAACAAAGCTGAGGAGCAAGCCACTATAAACAATTCTCAGCATACAACAATAAGTATTGATTGCTTACACATCTGGATTCGGCTGGGAATTGATACACTGCTTCATTTGATAGTGTGGGTTCAATCAAAATTCTCAAGGCTGGCCAGCTCTTGTCCAATCTAGGCTGATTTTGGTGGTGGTGACTAGAACGTTCACCTTTACTCTCTAATTTATTACATTTTTAGGATAAACCAGGACTTGTTCTGGCTGTTGCTGGCACATACACAGAAATGTGGCAGGCATTCAAGAGGAAAGCACAAGTATATAGGCCTTTTCAAGTCCATGTTTATAATTATCTTCTAAATGCCCAATGAAGTTCGTTTAGGGAGGCTTGGGATCTGTGTGGCAGGACATTACTACACTAGAATACAACAGGGAAGGATACAGAGAGTGATGGAAGTTTGGTGCCAATTTCATCATCTTCATATTAATGCCAAAGTCTATTATCATTGAAAGAGAATTTATGAACTCCATAACATGCCAGGAGTTGTGGAAATTTGTAAAAGAGTAAGCCTGGTTTCTATGAAGAATGTGGAGGTGTTTAGGTGTGTACTATTTATATCATTGATAAGTCTTAAAAACTGGTTGCCGACTATTTGAATAAGCTGGGTAAAATGCCACATGCCCGTCTTAGCTGATCTAAATTGCAACTCATTACAATTGTGCAGAAAGGCATTATGAGAAGGTAAAATTGATTCAATACTATCAGTTGATCAGTAGATGGGTTTTAGAAAACGTAATTTGGCCTAAAATCCTGTATCCCAATCATTAATGAGCCAGGTATTAAATTATGTATCTTCAGAGTTGCTCTAAATCAGCTCCTGACTTTGCAGTCTCCTTGTTAAGTTTACAGATCTTTCTGAGATCGTGATATATTTATATATAAAACCCTATAAAACCTGCTCCCTTGGTGGATTAGCCACAACATTAGTAGAAAGGAACTAGCAGCAGACAGCAAATGAATTTTCTGTTTAGACCATGTAATGGAGAAAAAAGTTTATTTAGTACATAGCAAGGGATGAGCAGTAAAAATAGTACTTCATGCATGTAAAGAAAGGGGCTGGATGTGTCAGGAGGATTGGTGCCCATTGTAGAGAAGTACTTGTTCCTTAGGGTGTGAGATGGTTAGTGTTGTCAACTTGGTAGAATCAAGAATCAACAAGAGACAGGCATCTGAGCAATCCTGTGAGGGAGTGTCTTGATTTTGTTAATTGACATGAGAACTATCTTAGTTTTGTACTAGAGAAATTCCTAACTAATGAAAGCTTCTGGACTTGGTTTGTCAGGTGATAATCTAATTTTTCTTAAGACAAATACATGTAATTCTTTCCTTTATGTGACAGAAGTGAACGTTTCAATGTCACAATACATTTAATTTCATTTCCAGCATTCAGTACAGTCATAATGCTCCATAGCACAACTGAAATGCTTGGCATTTATATGGAGTAGATGTGCAGACATGCAAACACCAGAAAATGTAAAATGAGACAATCTTGTTTTCCTATGAGAATTAATCCTACATTTGATCACGTGGTATTTACTATATTAAGTATCATTCGAGACAATCCATCCCACCTTCAGCTTTCTCTCCTCTTTTCAGTCTTTTATATCAAACTCCAACCCTGGTGCACTACTTTCTCTTTTTCAATTACTTTCTTTCTCATTTATGAGACTTGGTACATACTACTCTCTATGAGGAGAGAATATCTGCACCTCTTAACACACATTATATTTAAATCCATAAGTCAAAAATTTGACTAGTGCCTGTTACATTGTGTTCCTTGTAGTATGAGAAAGGCATTCAAAATATGGAAACACAAAGGATGTTTATAAATGAATATATTTTATATCTCTCACTTTTGCCCCATTTGATTCCTTGGATAGAGCACCCTCTCAGGTCTTTTACTTGAGGCTCTTCCTTTTGATTTTGATTGTGTCCTAAATGATCATCTCTTTGAGGAGACTAAGCCCTACTTCTAGAAACCTGTAAGACTGTGGGAATTCCTGCCCCCTGCCACACCCAGGTGAGGTTCCCAAGGCCTTTCAACACAGAGAGCTCCTGCTTGTACTGAGTATGCCTTATTTTTAAGAATGAACGTGATTATAGGGATCCATTAATTGATGATTAAAGAGGATGTGTCTTATGAAATAAAGGATTTTTAATTTTTTTAGGTCAAAGTGTAGAAACAACATTCATCATCAGTTTTATTGTGTTGTTTTCTGATACATTTCAACCCATTAGCATTCTGAATCTAAAAGAATAATTTATCATTCAGTGGTCATTTTAAGCCTATTTAGATGTTTGAATCACCTCCAATATTGTTTGTACTATGTTTCACAAGCTCTAAAGTAAATTAAAATTTCAATCCAAAGATTAAAAGTCATTTCTGCAGTCAGTGGGAAAAAAAAAAAAAACAGCCAAAATTAAAAATCTGGGTTTCAGCTGGGTAGTAGTGGCATATGCCTTTAATCCCATCACTCAGGAGGCAGAGGCAGGTGGATTCTGAGTTCGAGGTCAGCCTGGTCTACAGAACAAGTTCTAGCTCTGCCAGCACTACACAGAGAAACCTTGACTCAAAAATCAATCAAAGAAACAATCAAATCAAAACAGCTGGGTTTCACTAAGTGAAAAGTTAGAAAATAGCATCAAATCTCTGACATCTATAAATTCTTGTTACTTTGCTTGTTTATGTGTATGTGTGCCAGGGCACATGTGTGGAGGTCAGACAATAACTTATGAAAATTATTTTTCTTTTACCTTTACATGGGCTCCAGAGATTATCTCATCCAAAGTAAACATTTCATTTTTTTATTAAAATTAAAACACAACGAACCAAATTATTAATCTCCAAAGAAATCATACTTAATAAAATAAAAACAGCGTGAGTAGTCTTCTCAGATGATTGGATTTTTCATGGGGAAACACATCTCTTTGCACACACTGAAGCTGAATTCCAAACATGGACAATATGGGAATCTTCCATGAACACTGTGCTTTTAGGGGAGTAGATCTAAGAAAAATATCAATAGGTGTCAGGTAGCCAAATATTGATCATAAATAAAAGTCCCTGGAAATTAATGCTTTTGAATGGTGGTTTTTTTCTGCTGTATGATTTTTGTCTGTTTGAACTTCCACCAAAGTCTCAAATTTGTACAAGAAAATTTTGAATAAAAAAAAGATGATAAGTATTTTTCTGTGTCATACACTCCTAAGCAAGAATACTGTAAAATGGGGAGGGTCATTAAGAGATCATCAAGGCTTGACACGGCTAACATAAGCCTCCCAGAGAATACCAGTCTATCTGGAGCACTTACGGCTGAAACAAAGTCTTTAGAAACAGAAGTTGTGGCTTCAGCCACACCATGGCTATGGTAATTCTGGTAGGTGAAGTGGAGTTTCCTAAGACTAACAATGAAGCACTGAAAGCAGACAATATACTACATTAGAGTCCTACCAGTTATCAGGGCTGTTTGATTGACACTTCCCAAATAACCTGGAGTCTGGGGAAAGGTCTGACAGCTATCAATCAAAGGTTCAAAACAGCATGCCTTCCAACAGCTTAGCTTATTTGAAAAAAAAAAAAAAAAGGAAACCTAAACATTAAAGGGTGATTACAATGCAATATTATCAGGACATTAACATTCTTCACAGAACTCAACAGAGCTTAAACCCTAGTCAAATATTTTTAAGAGAAACTGGGCCTTTCTATCTGGCTTAATGCAGACTCTGTTAACACGTCCAGGTTTTTAGAAAATGGCTATTTAAACCATTTTGTATTTCCACATATATCTTAAAATAATTTCCTTAATATTTGCATGAAATATTTTTTTGATTTCTACTTCCAGGGAGTTAACCAGGGGTGATGGACTCATTTCACTATTACACATGAAGCCAGCAAACAGTGGGGGAATAAAACATTGGCAGTCCAGGGATGTAGCTCAGCTGTAAGAAGGCTTACTGAGCCTGTAGGAAGTCTTGGATTCAATCCCCAGAAGCATATAAATGGGATATCATGGTATAGACCTGAAATTCCAGCACTCACAAAGTAGAAACATGAAGATCAGTTTAAGGTCATCTTTGGCTTAACAATGAGTTCCAGGCTAGCTCGGGATACTTGAGCCCCTGTCTCAAAAGACAGAAACAACAAACAAAGAAGCAAAAGCAATTGACTATAAATGGCACAAAAGAATAGTGATCATTAAGAAAAGAAGATATCAGAGCAGCCTAAAATTGACTCAGATTATAGTTGTGAAGTGTTTTCTATGTTTTTTCTTGGTGAAGTGAAAGCCATCAGAATTGCTGAATTAGAGAGGGGAGATGAGTTTGGGAAGAAGGTAAGTAAAGTTCACAGGACAAACAGAACATTGGAAAGGAAAGAGCTGTTTGGATATATGTCATTGATTTCCCATGAGTATTTGAATCAGCAGTGGTCAATTCATTCAAGTAAGAAATCTACTTGACCTTGGAAAGGACACCTAAATGAGAACGAAGGCAGCAGCACTCAGTACCCTCACAGGGCTGGGGATATGCCTTCCTACCAACTGTACTAGAAAAGGAGTCTCTCAAAGACTTGCATAAAGTACCCAAAATTATCATTTTAGCACTTCAGAGTAATTAGTTCTGAGTGAGCACCGCCTCCCTCCTACCTAAGAAATCCAGAGACGCAGCACTCAAGAACAAACTTTGCCTACTGCTTTTCCCATGCTTCATATTAGCATTGAAGAGCACGCTTTGGAAACCAAAATTTCTGCTACATACCAAGATAAAATTCACAGTATCTTATATTTGAACAGAATTTTAGATGCATTCTGTAATTGCGAAAAATGCTCGAAACTGAAAATCATCATGGCAAGTGAAATGAGCTAGGCCCTGACATTTAGCACATGTTGTTTCATGTAACATCTGGAAACAGAAGCATGAAAGTATAAGAGAATTACTGGAGAAATTAAAGGAGACCCCTGAGAAGGTCTAACTAGAGAGATAACTAAATTATGGGCAAGTAAATATGATCGAAGTATGATGCTTGTATAAAATGTGTCACCATAAAACCCATCAATATGTATAAGTAACCTATGACTTTAATCTTTGAAAAGGAACTCAGTCAGTAGAGCATGAGACTCTTCATCTCAGTGTCATGGGTTTGAGCCCCACGTTGGGCTCCAGAAGTAACATGAATCTTAAAAGATCTTATTAATAGAAACTAACCTGGAGCCAGGTCAACGCTGGAAGATCAGAGAACCAGAACAAGCCACAGCCACCTCACATTGCCAGTTCTTCTGCTGATCCTGTTTCCTCAAACTGAAAGCCTCTGAGTCCTCATCCAAATGGATCTCAACTGAACTGCTACTCAAAAGCCTAAAAGCTTAACCAGCTTAGTTCCTGGTTTTTATGCCTTATATACATTTCTGCTTTCTGCCATCACTTCCTGGGATTAAAGACATGAGTCACCATGCCTGTCTGTTTCCAGTGTGGCTTTGAACTCAGAGATCTGGATGGATCTCTGCCTTAGGAATGCTAGGATTAAAGGTGTGTATGCCACCATTTTCTGGCCTCTATGTCTATCTAGTGGCTGTTCTGTTCTCTGACTACAGATAAGTTTATTAGGGTGCACAATATTTTGGGGAACACAATATCACCACAGTGAATAGGAGAATTGTTCTCTTTAACAGGTGTGTGCCTGGAACCAAGACACTAAAATCATTTTATAACTTCATCTAAGCAAATGTATTTTGAGATAAGGCATAAAGAAAGATCATATAAAACGGTTGGAGATGGTTCTCAGTTACAGGGTACAGGTCTACTGTGTACTTTAGAGGCAAAATCTAAGAACATAAGCAGCCTATTGAAGTTGAGAAGTTTAAACATGTGTTACGTTTATTTGAAAAAATAGAATATTATAAAATGAAGTGTAACTGTTTGAGTCATTTGAAAGATAGAAATCAAGGAAGACCCAAAAAAGTAACAATTATAGTCATGTGTTTTAACTTAATATCAAGACCTTTTCATGCTGACATATTCAACTCTAAACTTTAGGGTGCATTTTGGACACTATTTGTGAAATTAGATAGTCATGACTATTCAGTAACTATTATCTTAATCAGTTCTGTGGCTCTTGGTATGGTAGATGAAACTCACACAAGAGAAATAAGTGGCATTCCATGTACACGTGATGATTCAAAGTCCTTGAGTAGTACAAGTGTGAAGGATTGGATCTGATGAACGGATTAAGCATCCAAAAGTTCCAGAAGATTAGAAATAACTGAGATGAAAAAGATTACAGAAAGAATGTTTTTGCTGTTAAAGACATTGATATGTGAGTACATGCTACTTAATTTTATCTGAAATTTAGCAATTTAAGAGACTCAATTTTAAATTTAAATAACTGCCTTTAATGAGCACTGAATTTTCATATCTGTACACTTTAGGTCCTTCAAAGAAAAGGTGGGTTGAACATGAACATGTTTACCTCCCTTTGCTCATCAATATTTAATGCTCTATCTTTGAACCTCCTGCCTCACAAAGATGTCCCTGATTGGTCTTGGCAGACATTACTGTCATGTCACAGAACGTGCTGCTTCAGAGAGTTGATTAGTTTTGAATGCTTGGGTAAATATGAAAAAAATAGGTAGATCAATGATTTTAAAATATTAATATGTTGAATTAAGTGCAATGTACAAATTCAGGCAAAAAATTGACTATGTGCAATGTTTATGTTAGTCATAGACTCACTGGAGTGATTTACCCAAAAGATATATTGATAAATAGGTGAATTACTGCAGGCATCAGGGACATGATATTGTTTTGTTTATTTACATCAAACTAAATAATTACTTGCAAGAAAATATTTGGGCAGTGTGGAAAACTTATTAGTTTAGATACAAACAGTAGGTGTTTAATAATTTTAATTCAAGCTCTTTCTTAGTATTAAAGAGAAAGAAACTGTAGCAATAGTTTTTAGTTTGCAATATTCTTTCCAAATGTGTCATTTGTCAGCATTAGCATCAATATTAACACAGAACAGAATTTTCCTTTGGATCCTGGAGCAGATGTGCTGTGAAAGAACACAAAGATGGCTTAGCCATGTCTGTTGTGAAGGGTCTGTTACACTGTTCTTATTCATGGGTGTAAGACCTGACTTTTGGTGCTGACTCAGAGCACTTTCTTTATTCTTGACAACACAGAATCTATTTTGTGATGATCTGGTACTTTTTGTACAATTACTTTTCCTCTCCAGCAATGGCAATACCATATTTTATTTGTTATCTCTTCTTTACCATGCCGTGTAAGTTTGGCTATATGATAAGACTTAATAAATAATAGACACATATTCAAATAAAAGAATGAATGCTGACATACAAAGGTCAAACTATACAATAAAGTGGGAAGAGAAAAATGTCAGTCATTCATTCAACCTTACATTTGGTCCCAGTGATAATACTTAGGTAAATTTCATTGAAAGTAATATGAACAAATAATTAATGTTTATTTGACTATTATATTATGGCCACTCTGCTGCATTATCTATGAATTCCCAAGCAGCTTTTTTAAATTAAGAAGATTTACTCTGAAATTATGTAAAACAGGTTCAGTTAATATTCCAAGATCATAATATTAGTAAGGAAGGAACAATCCCAATATTCAAACAGAAGGAGCTTCTCTTCCAGACCACTGGTTGCTCATTTGTCGACACTGCTCTAAACTAAACACACCAGCTTTACTCAATAACCTCTATCCACATAGAGTTCTGAGTGGTCTACAGGTTTTAGATAGCATTGGATCCTTCCATCTGAACTTCTTTCCTGGTCTTTCTCCTCTCTTTCTTTCTCTCTTGATTAATTTTTTAATGATACAATCTCCTCAAATTCTGCTTTCCATCATATGCTTTCTCCTTTTTGACTGCCTCCCTGTACAATTTCATTCCCATGATGTCAATTACAGTTCACCTTTCCAATTGTGTATCAGAAAATCCTGTACTTTTCTGAGAAATAGTTTAATATTTATTGAATACACTTGTACCTTTCCCAAACATGTAATGCAAGCTTTTTTGATTTTTTTTTTCTATTTCCCCTTCCCAGTTAGTTCCAAGCATCCCACCTCCCACCCAGCCCCCTTGAGCTCTCCTTGTTACCTAGACTCTCTGGGTCTATGAATTAAAGCATGGTTATCCTTTATTTTACAGCTAATATCCACTTATGAGTGAGTACATACCATGTTTGTCTTTTGGAGTCTGGGTTGGATACGCCACTCAGGATGATTTTTCTAGTTCCACCCATTTACCTGAAAATTGTATGACATCATTGATTTTAACATCTAAGTAATATTCCATTGTATAGATGTACCATAATTTCTTTGTCAACTCTTTGATTGACGGGCATCTAGGTTGTTTCATGTTCCTGCCTATTATGAATAAAGCTGCCAAGAACATAGTTGAGCAAGTGTCTTTGTGGTATGATGGAGCATCCTTTCAGTATATGCCCAGGAGTGATATAGCTGAGTCTTTAGGTAGATTAAATTCCAGTTTTCTGAGAAACCACCATATTGATTTCCACAGTGGCTGTACAAGTTTTCACCCCCACCAGCACTGAAGGAGTGTTCCCCTTTCTCTACATCCTCTACAGCATGAGCTATCACTTGCATTTGATTTTAGTCATTCTGACAGGTGTAAGATGAATCTCAGACTTGTTTTGATTTTCATTTCTCTGACAGCTAAGGATATTGAACATTTCTTTAAGTGTTTCTCTGCCAGTAGAGATTCCTCTGTTGGGAATTTTCTGTTTAGATCTATATCCCATTTTTAAATTGGACTTTTTAAATGTCTAGTTATTTGAGTTCTTTATATACTTTGGAAACTAGCCCTTTGTCAGACATGAAGTTGATGAAGATCTTTTCCCATTCTGTAGGCTGTCATATTGTCTTATTGAGAGTGTCCTTTGCCTTACAGAAGCTTTTTATATTCATGAGGTCCCATTTATTAATTGTTGATCTTAGTGCCTGCATGATTGGTGTCCTATTCAGAAAGTTGCCTCCTTTGCAAGTGTTTTCAAAGCTATTCTCCAATTTCTCTTCTATCCAGATTCAGTGAATTTGGTTTATGTTGAGATCTTTGATCCATTTGGACATGAGTTTTGTACAGGGTGATAGGTATGGATCTATTTGCGTTCTTCAGCATGCCTACATACAGTTAGACCAGTACCATTTGTTGAAGATGCTTTCTTTTCCCCTTAATTTTGTCTTTTTTTTTTTTGGTCCAAAATCATGTGCTCATAGGTTACTGTCAGGGTCTTTGATTAGATTCTATTTATCCACCTGTCTGTTTTTATGCCAATACCATGCTGTTTTTATTACTCTAGCTCTTTAGCAGAACTTGAAATCAGGCATGGTGATACCTCTGGAAATTCATTAATTGTATAAGATTGTTTTAGCTATCCTGGGTTTTTTGTTTTACCATATGAAGTTGAGTATTGTTCTTTCAAGGTCTGTAAAGAATTGTGTTGGGATTTTGATAGGGGTTGAATTGAATCTGTAGATTGCTTTTGGTAAGATGGCCATTTATTAATCCCACCGATCCATGAGCATGTGAGATCTGACCATCTTCTGATATCTTCTTTAATATCTTTCTTCAAAGACTTGAAGTTCTTGTCATACAGGTCTTTCACTTGCTTGGTTAGAGTTACACCAAGATATTTTATGTTATTTGTGGCTATTGTGAAGGGTGTTGTTTCCCTGATTTCTTTCTCAGCCAGTTTGTAGTTTGTATATAAGAGGGCTACAGAATTTTTTATTTAGTTAATCTTATATCTAGTTACTAAAGTTGTTTGTCAGCTGTAAGAGTTCCCTGGCAGAACTTTTTGGGGTCCCTTACATATACTATCATATCATATCATCTGAAAATAATGCTACTTTTTGACTTTTTCCTTTCCAATTTATATCCTTTTGATTTCCTCTAGTTGTCTGATAGCTCTAGGTATAGTACTGTGTTGAATAGATATGGAGAGAGTGGACAGCCTTGTATTGTTCCTGATTTTAGGGGAATTGATTTGTGTTTTTCTCCATTTAATTTGATGTTGGCGTGTCAGCTTCCTATATATTGCCTTTCTCATGTTTAGGCATGTCCCTCATATCCCTGATTTCTCCAGGATTTTTGTAATGAAGGGGTGTTGAAATTTATTACTTTTTCACTAGTTTTAAATAGAGTTGGGGGAGGGGAAACATGATCAAAATGTATTGTATGTAAAAAATTTAATTAAAAATTATGTTAAAAGTCTATTTTAGAATTTTTTCTAACATATGAACTTTCTTGATAATAACTTCAAATTTATGAAAACAAATGGAAGATATTCAGGGGCTTTGGACAAAGTTGTTTTAAAATATTCATAAGTAGGCAAAAGGCTAGTTATATTACTGTTGTTTTCATCAAGTGAACAATGATCTACTCTTGGGGAAAAGATTGTCCATGACGTAGAAACATAGTTCTTTCAACTTTAGACACTTTTCACTCTAAACACCTGGAAAGTAAAACAACAGTTTTCTTTTTTCTTTCTCTAGGTTGACAGAAAATAATTCTGCAACAAGTGCAAAGCTCGATACTGAAGTTATCATATGGTTTATCAAGATTTCACTATTTACTTACCACAAGAGTTTCACTTTGCCTTATATTAAACTAAGCACTAAAAAAATCCACAAATACTCCACAATCTAAGAAAGCATACTTCTTCAAAACCTCCTTATAGACTTGGAAGGATTCTAAAACATTTTCACCTGGGAAGACTACACTGAATGCTGTACAACATGGGACATGTTCATATATCAAATGGAACAGTAATCAGAGTCAATGCTTAGGAATTATATGTAATTTTTCCTTTCCAAGTATTTTAAGACCTTATAAATATATGTTCATTGACTACTGATGTCTCCTGTAACTCATTGAGAACCCAAAGAATCATTGCACTGATAGTCAATGACTGCAGTCTTGCCACTATGGAGAATACCTTGACATGTAGGAAGAAACAAGTATTAAGCCTAGTTGACAGGTCTCAGTTCTCACAATGATGTATTTGCCCTCATTCTCTCTGTCCACAGCTAGAATTGTCTGTATCTGTGCTAAACCTGTTTCAGCAGCTCCCAGCTGAGAAAGTTTGAAGAACAGACACTAAGTGGGCATTCATCAGGGGGTGCTCAGCATCGCTTAGTTTTACTGAAATGAAGAAAATTGATCAAAACTCCCAGAGAGTTCTGGATGCTTTTAGAAATGATATTTTGATAAATTGCTTGCTGATTGTTGGAGAAAGGGGAGGGCAGATGGACTGATAGGTGAGGACAGCTTTCCTCCTCATGCTTGATAGCCATCTCTCCAACAAACCCAAGGCAAGCATCATGCATTATGATGCCTGGCTGACAGTTTGACACCCAAGATGTCATGTAGCTGAAACTCCTTGGTTAGAATGCTCAGTATTTAAGAGAAATGCTGTGGAGAATTACTTCATGCTCTCTGTAGTGAGAATAAAAAAATCATATTTTTCCATTAGATTTAATTAGCAGCCCACCACAAAGTATTCATGCTTGTTTTCTCTGATAAAGTGTATAGGATTTTTATGTACAATATATTTGGTTTTCTTGGAATTAAAGTGGTTGAAGCAGGCATATATTCCAAGCATTTATTATCTTGAGTCCTTAAAATTGGCTGTTATAACTTACTTTTAGGTAAACTCTTTTTATTTTGGTGCATACCACTTAAGAAAGTAGAGTGGACAGTTTTTCCTCACCTATGCTTTTGGACTTATGTCACATTTAGAACTTCAAATTGTAAAGATAAATAATCATCTAAATATTTATTGCTTATTTTCCTTTTTTAATTTTCAATCATCAGTTCTTGGATTCCTATTTCCTGAAATTGTGCGTGTTCACTTTTCACATAAATGTGCAGTAGTTATGCCTAAGTTTCACTGTTATTTACTGCACATTTAATTTTTTTCATTGGTTTAATGGATATACCTAAAGTAGTAGCACCAACATGAGAAATATGCTGAACATTTTAGGAGGTAATCGGAGAGTTTTGGTTTACTCTTTGTCTTAGCTGGTTTTCAATTGCTGTAATAAAGCAACTGGAGAGGAAAGAGTTTATTTCAGTTCTACTTCCCTATCAGTCCATCAGTGAAGCAAGTCAGGGCAGGGACTCAACGGAGAAACCTGGAGACAGGAACTGAAGCAAAAGCCATGGAGGATCTCTCCTTACTAGATTGCTCACTCATAGCTTGCTCAGCCTGCTTTCTTATGCAGCTCAGGACTATCTGCGCAGATGTGTCACCACTCACAGAGAACTGGGCCCTCTATATCAATATTAATCAAGGATATGGCCAGCAGATTTGCCTATATGTGAATCTTGTGAAGACATTTCTCATTTAAGAATTCCTCTTTTCAAATGAATCTCCCTTATGTCAAGTTGACATAAAACTACCTACACGACTCCTGTGGTGGTTCGCGTCTAGAACCTTCACTAGGGGTAGCAAGGGAATGAAGAAAGGAAAGACATAAAGACACATATATAGAGAAGCCAAGGTGAGATTGGCAGTGGCGCTCTGATGAAGCTGCGTCAATGATGCTGCAAACCCGAACCTCACTTGTTTATTACATACAGAAAAGGAGGAGGGGTTAGCTATTCTTTGTAGGAGATCTCTGTAGGTAAGCAATCTCACACTATAAACATCCAGGTGGAGGAACCTGCAGTTGCTAGTTTTTCTCCATACTAATCAATCATTTGTAATTGTAACTGGAAATTGTGATTTAAAATTTAAAATTGGTCCAGTTGATAGGGAAATCAACAGACACAATTGAACCAAACTCTTAGGAACTCACAAACTTTAGACCGACAGCTGTGGAACCTGCATGGGACCAGACTAGACCCTCTGTATATGGGAAACAGTTGTGTAGCTGGGTCTGTTTGAGGGGCCCCTGGCAGTGGGATCCGGATGTATTCTTGGTGCGTGAGCTGGCTTTTTGGAGCCCATGGTGGAATGCCTTGCTCACCCTTGATGCAGGGGGGAGGGGCTCCGTTCTGCCTCAGCTGAATGTACCAGGGTTTGCTGACTTCCCACGGAAGGCCTTACCCGTTGGAGGAGAAAATAGTATGTGGGCAGGGGGTGGTCAGAGTAGGGGGGAGTGGGAGGAGGGATGAGAGAGAGATCTGTGGTCGGTATATAAAATGAATAAAAAAATTAAAATTGTAAATTTGTGATAGGACTAGAGGAAGACAGCATTGCCAATCCCAAACCTAACAATATAGAGAAAGACTTTGCGAAGTTCCCATGGCCTTGATCATTGCTGTGACTGTACTCATGTAAACAATACATGACTTCACTATTCAGGGCTTTCTCTGCTTCCAGCATTACCATTGTTCTAACATGATTCAACAAAATCATTGCTTTTACAAAACTAGAGGACAGTCTATATTCTCTAAACTAGACTAGCTTTCAGTTATCCTGAGACCCACCCCAAGAAAGATTATAATACTAAACAGCAGGCATTGTTTTACTTTTACAAATTTTGTTGGTTCTTCTACTTCATGGTTGCTTGAGTAGAATTATTTCTAAAACTGACTAAAAGAAATACTAAACAAATATTATTGACAAATGTTTTAATACATTATATATACATATATATATATATATATATATATATATATATATAAAGTTTCCATAGGGTGCTAAAAGTTCCTGTTCTTTATAATTAGACAAATATATCCTGTTTTAAGGTTGAATTATTACCTCAGATGTACAGTCATCAAACCTGCACTACATAGTACTGTTGAACACAAAGACACTGAATTGGCAAAGCAAACGAAACAGCACTTATTCATAGGCAATTTGTTATTATTTGCTTATTGAATTATAAGTTGTGTAATTAGAGAATCAGCTTGTGACGTACAGTAATGTATCTTATATCTGAAACAATAACTTTTCAAAATTGTTTAATTGACAGCTCTGTTTTGAAAAATCTAAGTATGAACATTCTTCATGGTCATTGTGCACTTACAACTTAATTTGTGCACTGAATATACTTTCAGTTATATTTTGTCTACATTATTTGGAGTTTAGACTAACTCATTTTTAATTTCATGGGTTTATTATGAAAAAAATAATTTATTGTATATAATACATCGATAAAAACAGTATAAAGCAGGAGTATGGTTCATGAATTTTTTTTCTAATTTTTTAAAAGTAGTAGAGGACAACTGAAAAGTTTTTACAGTGAGTTGTAATTTTAAAAATATATTCCTGTGGGCCTCTCCAGCACTTTGCTTCATCCTATTCTCACGTGGTCTTCATTTACCATGGTCTCCTATTCCTTGTTCTCCCTCTCTGTTCTTTATCCAGCTGGGATCTCCCGCTCCCCCAAGCTCTCTTTCCCTCGACCCTCGCCCTGCATTATGCCCACTCATGTCCAGGCTGTTCATTTAGGTCTCATCCATTTCTCCATCATTGGGTGATCCCTGTGTCTTTTTTGGGGTCCTGTTTTCCAGGTAGCCTCCCTGGTGATGTGAGTAGCAGTCCAGTCATCCTTGTTCCACATCTAGTATCCTCCTATGAGTGAGTACATACCATGTTTGTCTTTCTGAGTCTGGGTTACCTCACTCAGGATGATTTTTTCTAGATCCATCCATTTGCCTGCAAACCTCATGATGTCATTGTTTTTCTCTGCTGAGTAGTATTCCATTGTGTATATGTACCACATTTTATTTATCCAATCTTCAGTTGAAGGGCATCTAGGTTGTTTGCAGGTTCTGGCTATTACAAACAATGCTGATATGAACATAGCTGAGCAAGTGCCTTTGTGGTATGATTGAGCATTTCTTGGGTATATGCCCAAGAGTGGTATAGCTAGATCTTGGGGGAGATTGATTCCCACTTTTCTAAGAAAGCACCATATTGATTTCCAAAGTGGTTGTACAAGCTTGCATTCCAACCAGCAGTGGAGGAGAGTTCCGCTAGCTCCACATCCTCTCCAACATAAGGTGTCTTCAGCGTTTTTGATCTTAGCGGAAAGGTATCCCCACAATAGACTGCTGGCAATGGTTGAGAGACAGCCCAAACTGACCTACTCTGGTGATAGGAAGGTCAAACACCTTAATTGTCATGCTAGAAACCCCATCCAATGACTGAGGGAACTGGATGCAGAGATCCACGGCTAGGCCCCAGGTAGAGCTCCGAGAGTCCATTTAGTGAGAAAGAGGAGGGTTTATTTGAGTGAGAACTGTTGAGACCAAGGTTGGATAAAGCACAGGAACAAACAGCCAAAAGAATGGAAACACATGAACTATGAACCAATGGCTGAGGGGCCCCCAACTGGATCAGGCCCTCTGAATGGGTGAGACAGTTGATTGGCTTGATCTTTTTGGGAGGCATCCAGGCAGTGGGACCGGGTCCTGTGCTCAGTGCATGAGTTGGCTGTTGAAACCTGGGGCCTATGCAGGGTCGCTTGGCTCAGCCTGAGAGGAGGGGACTGGATCTGCCTGGACTGAGTCTACCAGGTTGATCTCAGTCCATGGGGGAGGCTTTGCCCTGGAGGAAGTGGGAATGGGGGGGTGACTGGGGGTAAGGGGAGGGGGTCAGGAGGGGGGAGAACAAGGGAATCTGTGGCTGATATGTAGAACTAAATTATATTGTAGAATAAAATTAAATAAATATATGCATTTCTTTCTTTCTTCAGATCTCAGTGCAAAGGTAAGTACATCTACATGATTCTTGTAAAATGCAGTCCCCAATCTCAGTCTGATGTGACTTGTCTGATGAAATGACTCTGAGGAATAAATAACAGAATGTCATCTATTTCCCATGTATGTCTCTTCCTACATTATCAGACAGGGTCTCTCACTGAAAGCAGAGCTCACAAATTCACCTAGACTGACTATCCAGAAAAGCCTTGGGATTCTCCTGGCCCTGCTTTCCTATCACTTGTATCACCCATAAGCATGGCTGGCTTTTCCATGGGTCCTGGGAATCAAACTCAGGTCCTCAGACTTTCACAGAAAGTGCTTTATGTATGGAACCAACTACCCACACAAGCTTGTTGCATTTTAAATGTCTTTCTCTGCTCATTAACCATGAAAAACTTCAATGTGAATGATGTTGGTAATTGATCTTTGTATTCTATCATTTACTATAATAATTAGCACATGACTCCGCCTATGGTTTATTAATATTTCTATACTAAATACACTGATCTTTATTGTATATAACTTCAACTAAGAAACAAATGAACGGATGTTGAGTAACTTCAAAGTTAGAAAACTATAAGGGGAAAACAGTTATTTGTTCCAGTTTCAGTGCTCACAGTGGAGTCATTGAAAATGGGGACAGATAAAGAATCACAGCGGCTGGCATGACACAGCATCTCTGCAATTCTGCTGTGGATAAAACAGGAAAGATGTTGCAAAAGGGGGAGAACTATTTAAAAACAGCTTCTGAAAAAGTGAATATAATTTGAAATAATTTGAATGTAATTTAATGTCTAAATGTTGCTATAGAACAGCATACTGTAAAAAGGAAGAAAATAGAAGAGCCTTTGAGTGGCCAGGAAACATTTCTTCACAGAGAGCTGCTATTCACAAACATTTCAAGAGTAAAACCTAGCCAGGAAAGGTCATTTTATGAATGCAGCTTTTAGAAACCAACTCTACTATGTGAATATGGATGAAGGCTCAGACTACTTCCTTACCAACCGGTAGAGAGGCTACGTAGCTCACTGTGTTCTTCTTGCATTTTCTGGAAATATGTGTCTCTGTTTCAGATTCAGTGAGTCATTCTTTATGCTGCTTAAGAGTATGAGTCTGCCAGGCATGGTAGCTCATACCTCTCATCCCAGCATTTGGGAAGTTGAGCGAAGAAATAATGATGAATTTGATGCCAGCCTAGATCCCAAAAAGAGAAGCGGCTTAAAAAAATTAAGAATAGGAAGAAAGAAAAATGAAAAAGAGAGAAAGAAAGAAAGGAAAAAAGAAAGAAAGAAGGAAAGAAGGAAAAGAAGAAAGAAAAATACATATCAATGATCTTAAGGGATTTCAGTGTTTCAAATGCAATGAAAAAATGAAAGGTGAACCATCTGTTATGGTAGTAGATGCTTGTGAGCAGACTACCTCTACCGCCTAGTATAGCTTTCAGCCATGGGGGTCAACATACTTTATTGGAACTGATCTTTCTGTGCTTCTTCTGTGTATGAATGTGTTATAATTCCCTTTCTGTTGCTGGAAAAAAAATCTTAGAGCGGAAAGAATTATTTATCTCATACTTCCAGATCATAGTTTATCACAAGAGAAACCAGGGCACAAATTCAAGCAGGAACTTGAAGCAGAAGCCATGGAGGAATGTTGTTTGCTGGCACACTGTCAGGCTTCTGCTTAATTGGCTTTCCTATATAAACTGGGACCACTGGTGCTAGAAGGGTGTCACCCTCAGTGGGTTGGGCCCTCCTGTATCAATTAACAATCAAGAGCAAAAGAGCATAAGTCAGGCCTTATGAACTATTTTCTATACAGATGCCAATATAAAATGTTTGTATTCTCTGATCAGGATGTGCATTCCTCCAACATGCTGCTTACTCTGTGTGACACCCTTTACATTGCCTTATTTGCTTGTGGAAATGTGGATGGGTGTAAAAAAATGACGATGCCACACCTTCATGACTGAGCTGACTAATGGACTCTTATGTGGCTCAGACTCCAGAGTCTTTCATTTCTGCCAAGATATTTGAAAATACAACAATCTAACATGATAACCCGTGTGCAAGGAAAGCTCCAGTTCCATTATAGCTCAACCAATAAACAGACCTGAAACTGCATATCTACTAACATCAGCCATATTTGCTAAAACCTGTTTAGAGACAGGTTTTTCAAGTAACTCAGGCTGTTCCAGACTCACTAGTAGCTGAAAGTTGACTGTACTCCACCTCCCAAGTGATAGGATTATAGGCACCTATACCCACATATGGTTACCATTCTATATTAGTATCATTTCCAATTTCAAATAAAAGGATAAATAATAAAATTACTATCTTGTTGACTCAATGATGTCACCACTGCAAACAGAATTATCCACTTTAATATCAATGTTAATTTATTTAATGTGTATGTCTGTGTGCTTGATTGTATGTATGTGTGGTATGTATATGCAGTACCCACAGAGGACAAAGGGGGTATCACCTCCCCTGGAACTTGAATCACAGGCAGCTGTGAGTCACAATGTAGGTGTTAGAAACTGAACCTAGGTCTTCTGCAAGGGCAGTGTGTGCTCTTAACTGATGAGGATGAGCCACCTTTCTGGCCCCCAGTGTATACTTTTTAAGTGGGAAAATGGAGCAAGAAAATGGACTGATATGAAAATTTCATCCTGGGTATAGGTATTGAGCAAATGCACCTTTTCAAGGACTTAAATCATGCACACAGCAACTATGATTGTTTTAAACAGGAAATTGTAAAGTAATGTATACTTGTTAACAAAAGGAATATTTATAATGTAGTTGCTAAAATAAAAATAGGCTTTAAATAAAATTTGTACTTATGAGTGATGGGCTAGGGATAATTTGCTATATTTTCCCACTGGGTTTTTAGAAATTGAAGAGAGCATAATCTTTTGTAATGAGAAAAAAAGTTGCTTTTAAAGCTTATTTGTTGAATAAGTTAAGTCTTGAAACACCACAGCAATATATAGATGGCAGATCATGACAGATTCTCATACTGAAGTTATGAAGCTAAACATTGTTGTAAATGACTGTAGCCTTGAATGTTTCTGTGACCCGGTCTAGCACCTCTAATAATACTCTTGTTATAATTGCACCACAAAACGTGTCAGCTTAAAAGCATAAGATTATTAAAAATACAATTCCTGTAGCAACCTTTTATAATACTTACAAAATTAAAATCCCTGATATAGACTTTTAAACAAGTTATCTTTTTTCTTTCTCAGTATTTCTTTAGAAAGATTTCTCTGTTCTCTCCATGGAATACTTAACAGATTGAAGCAGTACCCTTGAATAAATTGCTTTTTTCTCAGTCTGTCCAATAGTTTTATAACAAATCTATATATTGCTTACATTCATATGTCTTTATCATATAATAAACAAGGCCAGCATTAGAATCTCTCCATTGTATTCAACTATCTGTTCCCATTAGGATACAAAGTATGTGAGTGTGTTGTAGTGCTGATGGAGAGCTAATTGTGTGTCTAATCATTTTCTGTACACTGTTTCATTGAATAATGCATTGAGGTTCCCCAGACTACCACCAGGTCCTGTGATTCTCTAGAGAAACATGTAAGACACAGAACTGGTGAGTCCATGGTTATGACTTATCATGATGAGAGGAAAAAGGAATATCACCACCAACAAGAGAAAAAATTAATGAAGTGAAAGTATGAGAAAAACTAGAAGCAAGCATACAGGTTCCTTCCCAGGGAGCCACATAGGCACATTCTTCCTGTCCCAGTAGCACATAAGACATGTATCAGGTGTTCCCAGTCTGGGAGAGTCTCATGACCTTTGGCATGTGGATATGACAGATATACATTGTGACCACAACTGACCTTTTTCCAATGCCTCAAGCCAAAACAGGCATTCACTGCTGTGGAATATCCTGTATGCTGTGAATGTGTTGCTCTGATTGGTTGATAAATAAAACACTGATTGGCTAATAGCCAGGCAGGAAGTATAGGCGGGATAAGCAGACAAGGAGAATTCTGGGAGGAGGAAGACTGAATAAAGAGACATCAGCCCACTGTCCAGGGAGCAGCATGTAATGGCACATAGGTAAAGCCACGAACACATGGCGACATACAGATTAACAGAAATGGTTTGAGTTTAAGTGTAAGAGCTAGTCAGTAGGAAGCCTGAGCTAATGGCTGAGCAGTTTTAATTAATATAAACCTCTGTGTGTTTACTTGGGTCTGATCAGCTGCCAACTGGCAGACACAGGAAACCTTCAGCTACAATTCACCTTACATCTTAGTGCTGGGATAAACATGGCCTTTGTTGGAATACTGACATAAGAATTTAGTAAAGATAAAGTTTGATGTAAATGAGGAACACTGGAACACTGTTGTAACAAAAAGATCAAGCTGTCCTCAAATGAGTAATTCTTACAAGAAATGTATATGTATATACATATTTTATACATATTTCTTTTTATATATGAAAAATGAACTCATGGAAATATTCCTTGGCATTCAAAGTAGAATGGATAAATTATTGTGAGATGTTCCACACACAGAGAAATATGGTAGCTTTCCAGAGAACAGAAAATTCTTTCTTAGTGTTATAAATTATATATCAAGTTTTAAGTAAACAAATTACACTTGATAGATTCTTCTTTTCCTTCTTTCCAAAAATTTTTATCCAAGCTTTAATGTTTGAAACTTCTGTATACTAAATAAATAAGAGGCATCCAAATTTTCATTTTTCTGCTCATTTTCATGGTAATTTTAATGAAAAACTTAAAAAAGTTTTAGGACAATTAGAACATTTTTCCATCCATTTTAAAAGTTGATTTTTGTTGTGATAAGAATTAATACCGTAAAATACTAACACCTTACTCATTTGAGTAAACAGTTGTATAGCTTGAGGAACTGCACACTACTGAGAAAGAGATGTTCAGAACATTTACACATGCCAAATTAAACTCCATCTACCAAATAACAACTTCTTACCTCTCCCTTCATGTAGGTGTTGATAATACCACCATATTCTATTTCTATGGATTTAGTTAATTTGGATGGTAGCTGTCATAGTTAAGGTTTCTATTGCTGTGATGAAACACCATGATAAAAGTGCAAGTTGGAGAGGAAAGGGTTTATTTGGCTTAAACTCTTACATCACTGTTCATCATTGAAGGAAGACAGGAACACAAACAGGGCAGCAACCTGGAGGCAGGAACTGATGCAGAGGCCATGGAGAGGTGCTGCTTACTGGCTTGCTCATCATGGCTTGTTCAGCCTGCTTTCTTAATAGAGCCCAGAAAAACCAGCCCAGGGATGGCACCCCCTCTCAATAATGGGATGGGCCTTCTCCCATCAGTCACTTA
This sequence comes from Peromyscus eremicus, assembly GCF_949786415.1. Classification (NCBI taxonomy): domain Eukaryota; kingdom Metazoa; phylum Chordata; class Mammalia; order Rodentia; family Cricetidae; genus Peromyscus; species Peromyscus eremicus. The sequence goes on from NC_081419.1 coordinate 59,557,493, forward strand.
TTAAGAAAACGCCTTAAAAGTTTGAGTACGACCCAATCTTCTGGAGGCATTTTCTTAATGAGGTACCCTCTTCTCAGATGACTTTAGCTTGTGACAAGATAACATAAAACTATTCAGCACAGTAGTCTCCTTATGACTCTGTTATTTTACTAGTGCAATAAACTTCAGGTTCTCACAGGTTCTATGAAATAACAGGATTTTCTTCCTTATAAGGCTGAATAATAATTTACTCTACAAAGTATTTATATTGTTTTCCCCCCATATAAGTCCTAATGAGTTCCATCCACAGTTAGCTCCTGAGACCAGATGAGACTGAACACATTCAGGGTGGTATGGCTGTAGATGAGCTGCTATTTCAATGCACTGAAACATTTCTCCCTGGAAGGAAGAAGTAGGCCCATATAACATAGAAGTGAATGTAAAGGCAAAAAATTCAAGAAACTCTGAATGTTACATGAGTCCTGTGGTCTGTCCACCAGGTTATATGAACAATTAACAATTGTTAGGAGAGTTTATGGGTATCTTTGGTGGACTTGCCCGTAAGCCATGCAGGGTTTCAACTTTAATCCTAGGGTGGCTTTTTGGTGATGCAGCTGCTTTTCGGTCATGTATGGGCCATACTCTTTTAAATAATTTTAAAAAACTTCCTATTTAACCCAGCTAGACTTGGTGGAATCATTTCTTTGTTCTGTCATTCGTAAATCCTTTTCCTTATTTATTAATAATTATATGATTTCAGATTAAAAAGCATATATAAGGATAACATTTAATGTTTCTTTCTAGGATTGATCTTTTAGATTGACATTTTGATAGTCAACCATTCAGCAAATGTTTTCTTGAATTCCACTGTCTTCCAGATGCTGTGACAGATACTTGCAATACTTTGGTAGATAATGTCTCTACCTCTTTAGAAAGTATATTTTAATACAAAAAGACAACAAATAAGAATAGCCAAAAAAGGAAAGAATATGGTAAGCACTCTGGATGAAAGGAAAATACAGAAAAAGCTAGAGCATATTAGATGTAAGAAGGAGATGTCATCAGATGAGTTGAAATACTAATAGGTTCTCTACAAGCTTTACCTGATAAAGGTAAAGGCTGAAGATAATCTAAGCCTAGAAGAGCTTCTTTCTTAAGGTTAGAATATACTTCTTGTGTTTAAAGCAAGTATGGATCTTCTGTGGCTAGAACAAATAACCCAGCTAATGTGTGGTATGTGAAACTAGTAAGGGACAAGTTCTTGAGAGGACTCTGGCATTCACTCTGTGGCTGTAGGAAGGAAGCTATGGTAGAATATTTGACAGAGGACTGCACAAATGCTTGCCTTTTATTAAGTAGTTTACTGTAGCTACATTTTTCAAAAAGTCTGTAGAGGTAGCAGAACAAAGTCGAGATGAGAAGACCATATAGGAGTTACTGTAGCTAACAGAAAAAATATCAAACAGTGGAATGCGGGTGAGTTTTCAGTAGTCTGTGGATATAATTATAATGCACAGTAGGTAACATCTGGTTTCCTTATGGAGTGGAGTTGGACTACAGGAGAGCTATAACATTTGATTGAAAGGTTTGTTTCGGCCTGGTCATGTGGATACAAGGGATTGCCATTATCTTATATAGCGAAACTATAGGAGAGAGAGAGAGAGAGAGAGAGAGAGAGAGAGAGAGAGAGAGAGAGAGAGAGAGAGAGAGAGAGAGAAAGAGAGAGAGAGAGAGGGAGGGAGGGGAGAGGGAGGGAGGGAGGGGGGGAGGGAGGGAGGGAGGGAGAGAGAGTTGGCAATTTGATTTTGAGAGGAGAATTTTATGAAAAACAGTATGAGGACTTTTGAATAAGGAATATTTCATGTCTGGAAACAGATATAAGGTGTAGATTTATATTTGGAAGTTATAGGGATTCAGAAAACTTTGAAATTACAACTATAGTAAAATACTTAACTGACACTTTTTAAAAGGAGGAAGTATATTTTGAATCTGTTACAAAAGTCTCAGTCTCCAATTAATTACTCCATTGATTCTGGACCGTGACAAGGCAGAAAGAAATGGAAAAACAGTTTTTCAACTCAAGTGCTTAGGAATCAGAGGCAGACAAACAGACAGCTAGAGAAAGATATACCTTTCAAAAATATTTATTTAGTGATCCATTTTTTCCAATGAGATAACTACTTCTGACAATATGAATTCATTGGAACGTAGCACCCTGTTGTCTGAACCACTTCTCAGAGATTGTATCCACCCACTGGTGGCCAAAAGTTTCGTCAAACACATTATTAAGCAACCTCTAAGAATGTTTATTTAAAATCAAGTGTTTCTTTTAAAAATGTCAATATGTGAAAATGTCACCCCATTTATAGAAAAATCAAATAAACTTTAAAAATGTCACATACATATAATTTATATCTGTGTGGGTGCTTGTGTGGGAATATTCCCCTTGTGACTAGGTACCTACAGATGCCAGAAGAAGACATCAGATCCCCTTGAGCTAGAATTGAAAGTGTTTGTGAACTGCCCAATGTGGGTCTTGAAAATTAAACTCTGGTCCTCTAGAGGAGCAAAAAGTGCTCTTAAACACAGAACAATCTCTCTATCTCCAAATGTCCCTAGTTTAAATAACTTTGATACCATCTCTTTAAAAGTAATCTAATTATAATATTAGCAATCATTCTAATTTTGTTTTACCACCTACATAGCAGTTTATCAATGTGTAAAGTCTGGGTTAAAATAAGCTTAACACATAGCACATTCAGACAGTGATAATCATAATAGGAATATTCTATTTTATAGTCTGGCTTATTTCTATTGACTTTAAGACATAACTTTTTGTAAAATGTATATATTGGTAGGCCAGATTAAAAGTACAAAACTATTATGCTAGAGCAAAGTAAGCATAAAATAAATTGATTCAGTTACAATATGGCAAGAGCATCATTTATACACAAATTTTAAGGATATCTGCATTCCAAAGTAATTTCAAATTTTAATGTACATATTTTAAGCTATGCCAGTAGTTTAGGTTAGAAGTAACTTTAAATTGTCATGTAATTTAAGGAAAATCAACTGTAAAACTATTAATGAAATTAATGGTTTGTTTTTAAGGGATAAGGCTGTTTATAGGAAAATTCTTTGATGGAAATGGTGATTTGACAACCAGTACTAAAATAATCACTGATATTTTCACATGTTCTAGTATGTTCTTGTATTAATTAATACAAGCCAAAACCTAGTTGGGACTTAGAACATCTATGTTGTTAGACTTTGTCCATTTTAAAGCAGGATTATCACAGTTTCAGGTCCCCTCATGTTATTTTTTGTCCTGACCAATATGTGTTCTTTTGTGGTACATTTTCTCCTATACTATAGGACCTCTAGGCTAGAATATGAGTTGGGCCTTTGTACATTCCCAGGCACTGATATAGGTCTTCTGTTTTTGTGCCAGATGGAATGAGTGTAGCTATCATCCCCCATCAAAGAAGTTTCTCTCTGCAGCAAAAGTATACCTTTACAGAAAACTACATTTGGTCACAATGCAGAGATAAATGGATTGTGGGGAGCCCAGCCCCAATGGATCCATCTACATTACAGCATCTGCATCTGTGGGGTCAGAGAACATTTTGGAAGAGGAGATGGAAAGATTGTATGAGTTAGAATACCAGGGTGTCTTCTGTGAGACTGCTTCTCTCAGAATGGCTACAGAAACAAGACAATAGTCATGCTAACATCAAAGAGGGGACCCTTAGACAAATGAGTACAGGCAACTAATGAATCATGAGAGAGGAATTAGGTTCTCCCAGGCATGAACTCCCCAAGTGGTCATCCAATTGTTGTATGGCAGTTTCCTCCTAGGTAAAAGCCTTCCAATTTAGAGGGAAACATTTTAAGACATAGCATGTAAAAAAAAAAAAAAAAAAAAAAAAAGAAGCAAGAGTATGGTGTTTTCAGAATACGGTGTATACAAGGAGGGGAAACAGGATGTTCTAAGGGGAGGTAAATTCTCCATTCTACAGGGACACTCCTTAAGACAGGAATTAAGCAACTCAAAATAGCTTCTCAAAGTCCCTGAAACTGACCAGATTCACTAGGCCTCTGCTTCCCCCAACAGTATATAAGCTATAAAGACTGCCAAGAGTCACACTCAGCCACCTAAGGAATAGGAGTGAAATGAAGACAGGAGGGCTGAAAGAAACAGAAAACAGATGAAATGACTAGAAAACAAAGAGCAGCCTAGCTGCCTAGAAGAGGCTCAGACCAATTGAGCCACTGGGAAAGGACCCCTCAAACCTGCTGGCAGCCTGCAGGCTGTGTGGTGTGTTCCAGACTTTCAGCTTCTGTGAACTGTCACCTGTGCTGGGTGGGTTTTGGTGATGCAGCTGTCTTTGATCTATGTCTTCACCTGTAAGTAACCCTCATTCATATTCCTGTAAGTAACCCCAATAAAACTCATCCATTGGTATACTACATCAGAGTTTGTGGTATCCTGACTTTGGTCTGTCAGCAGTTCTCTATCTGAGTGGGTAGACATTTTGTTCATGTCTCACTAAGAACAGTGTTACCCAACCCCAATGCAAAGTAGTCAGCCTTGAAACCATATACATACAAACAACAAGGGCACAGCAGGTTAAACTTTATGTATTTGTGCATGCGTATATATAGTTTTTTCAAAGGAAAAGAGGGTATCAATTTGGGAGTCAGGAGTCAGTGGGAGGGACTGGAGGTAGTAGACATGGGAGGGATTAGGTAGAGAAATCACAGTGATGATATTATATTTTAATTAAAATATATTATTAAAAAAATTAAATGAGTCTGAGTCCTATGCCTAAGACCTTAAAACATCATGGAAATGGCATGACTGGCCCCCTCACTGTGGACATGATAAAGCACAGTGTAATTTGTTCTTCAGACCATTGGGGATGACATTGTAGCTCCTGAATCCACTTTCGGCACAGCTTAAGCCTTAGCTTATCGCCATAAAGTTCCTTCCCATCCCTTCCTTATTTTCCATCCCTCCCTAGTTTTTTTCTCCCTTCCTTTCTTCCTTTGCTTTTCTTTCCCCTTCCTATTTATCTTATGGGGATATCACAACCCTCTGAGATCTGCTAACATAGCAGTTACATACTTACATTCCTTTAATGTTGAGAATTTTGCCTCTCTTAAAGAGGGATTTAAGATGATTTTCAAAAAGTAAATTTTATCATTATTATTTATTATTTTGCCTTTAGTTCAAAAAATTACTGAATACAAAATCTGAAACATTATTAGGGATTGTTTTTTGTAATAGAGAAATTATGATAAAAAGTTATAATTTGATTATACTCATTTGAATAAATGTTCTTCTGAGAGAAATGGTCCTCAGTGTATAGATATAACTGATAATGCAATCAAATAATTAACAACTTAAACAGAATTTTATAAAGTAATTTCCCAAAGGAATGGCCTGATGAGTGTACATGGTTTCTTCCCTACATGGTGAACACTTCTCTCATTGGAACTGATGGTGACATCTATAGAATTCTCACCTTCCTATGAAGAGAGGATCCTACAATATCTGTTGCAAATGAACACCCACATGAATCTAATTTATAGTGCATGTCCTCATTGCATTTCACATCCTTCATCTTTGGGGAAAAGGACGAACATGAAAATGAAGAAAATAAATACTCAGCCGAAACATTTCAGTTTTCTGTAATGTTTTCATGTAGGATAGGATTGATCATTTCTCTAATATCACAAGCTGAAGCTTTTACATGTAACTAAAGTACCTTAGATTCCTAAGACTCATAGTTTAGCTCCAATTCCTCTACTCCTTTAAATCAAAAGAACTCAACCTGAACATAATACCCTTTTCATTCTTAAGAAGTAAAGTCAAAAATCATATCTTCCTAAAACAGAAAATTTAGAGTGTGACCTATATAAAGCAGCTCTATTTTACGCCTTGCAGTTTTAAATGGGCCAATTTCTTTAAGTAACCAAACCCAGAAAGGCTGAGAGGGGAAGCCTGACAATCTGAACTGCACTCATATCATGTAGACCGTTTCCCTTGTGATCTGTTGGCTTGTTTAAGCTTTTTTTAAAAAATTTTTTTCTCTGCTACTGAGGTAATTTCCTGAAGAAATATTAGGTGAAAATATTGAGGTCATTTTTATTCCTTTGCTGTTGAAAAGAAATTTGCTACATCACATTTAGGAAGTAGCTCTGCTCTCAGTGTGTCTTATGCAATATCCATATTTACTATACAGGTGTTAACCCTCTCCTTTCTTTACTTTAAAAGTGTCATATTTATAAAAATAATAAAATTCAGTAGCTGGATTTGCTAAAATTACTCCCATCACCACCATCATCATCATAACCATCATTATTTTTGATGCAGAATTGTTGTTGAATTAAAAATCCAGTTGAAGGTATCTTCATTAGAGGATAAAGACAGCCTATTAGTTATATTGGCTTGAAAAATACAGGCTATTGTTCTAGAACCTTCTTCTATTAAAGCCAATATAACTGGCCTCAGTAAAGTGCCCTATTCTTATCAATGTTAGATGGGCTACACAAGCCTTGTCTGGCTAGCTTTGATAATATGGTTCCAAAAAAGACAAGAAGAAAAGAGATGTTATTTAAATACACACCAAATAACCCTCTGCTTAGCTATTCAGAGCCAAGAAATTTTCAATTTGCATAAATGTCCTAATTTTGCATATATGTAAAATTCCTCAAACAGCGTTAGGAGACCCAGGATCTTTAGAAAAACAACTGGCACACTGCTTCTGACATGAGTAATGAACCCCAGCTAGAATAATGGAAAGCCCATCCCAGTTGCAATACTTCCTTCTTATCATGGATCATAGCCTTGGCCCAGAGGATTACATTCCTCTTTGCTGATGGACCAGCAGTGAGAGAAGCCAACGTCTTGCAGCTTTCAGCATGGTACTATGTAGGTAAAATGTGTCAAAGTCATTGGCAAAGTAATGACCTAGAGCTGTTATGCCTTTTGGCAGGATGCAGGCCAGCATAAGGTTGCTCCGTATGGGCTTCCAACAGAAGCTGATTTGCCAGTTATGTCAAGCAGCCCTACACAACGGAAGGCCTACTCATGAGCACTGCCAGTACAGCCAATCATAATGATAGCAAATGAGATGGTAAGATTGTTTTCCTTCTTCGATGTGTTTGAACTTAGGACAGAATTTCAGGTTTGAAATTTATGATTTTCCCAATCGAGTCAAGATAACTTAGAATTTACCATGATTGAACCTTAGGCCAGGAGGCACTATTTGGCACAAATTCCAAATTTTTTAACACATTCAAAATTTTTTAACACATTTAGGTAAGGATATTGATGTCTAGAGAAATGAAACATAATGTCTCTAAACAAATAACTTTAAATATAACAAAGATTCTCCATTCCCCAAGTAATGAATTCTCTGAGTTCTCATTCCCATACAGAAGTAACTTTAAACTATGGGAAGTCAACTTACCAGTTTATTCCATGTTCAATAGATATTTATCATGACTAACAGTATGCCAGATCCTGACTGAGCAACTCAAGATACAAAGATAAAGAGAATGGAACTTATGACTTAGGGTTAAAAAGACAAGCAATAAGTATTCAAATAAATTCATAAAATAATTTTGGCTACTGAAAGGCATTCCTTAAATATGGAAACAACTATTATAGCAATTCGTAGTGCTTATTCTAGCAAGAAATAGGGGAGGCATCAGGATTCATCCATAGAGACTATTTTGAAGCAAAAGAAAGAGTGGACTGTGTTATAGTTAGGTGCTGGAAATAGAGTTGAGGTGGAAGAATTTATTGACAAAACATTTGAGGGAAAATAGGTTATCAAAAACAGCTTCTTCCTGAAAGTATTAGCAAAGCTGTGTAGGAGAATAAAAGGAACTAGTAGGAACAGAATGAAATACACTGAAAGTATATTAGGTATTAGTATGAAAAAATTCTTATGGAACTACTATCATGTATAATCAATGCACACTAAAGCAACACTTGTGCATGCATGTGTGCATGTGCAGATTTTTAAAGACATCACTTCTGAACTGTTTAGTTTAAAGTACTTTGGCTTAAATAATCATGTAACTACTTGTTTAGTCAGTCTTCATTTGAACTCCTGTTAGAAGACCCATTGACTCAAGTCTGAACATCTCTATCTATTTTACACCCACTGTCTTCTGATGATACTTGGGTCCCCCAAATTCTTTCATTAATGTTATACGAGTTTTTTTCCTTTCCCTTTGAACTTCTCCTTACAGACCATCATCAATGTGGTCTTCTTCAATGTCCTCTTTACTCACTTAATCCCTCGACTATCCATCTCTATCACCTGGCAAATTCTAAACACAAATGAAATATAGCAATTATCCTACCTTAGACCTGCTTCTGAGCAAAGGAGTGTAACTGGAGATAAACCTCTCAATTTACACTTGGCAGTTACTAAAATCAGATAACATACAAATGACCAGCTGAACTTCCCTTGCCAATTAATTTTTCTACCACAACAAAGAGTTCCAAGTCTGACTGTCCTTTAACTTTCAACACCACTCTTTGCTCAGTCTTATCAGACATCCTTGTTTTCTGTTTCACTGAAGTGAAAAATCCAGACAGAAAGAATTTGGAAATCCTGCCGTCACATTTGTCCAACATTTTCATTGTGGCACACACATGCTCTATCATTTCACCTGTTTGGGAAACCATCCATTGCTTAAAAGAAAGGCCAACCAATCCATTTGTGCACTGCCCTCTTTCTTTCTTTATCACTGCTTTTCTCTCACACTACACCATCCACACTATTATACAAAACAGAATTTACATCTTAATTAAACAACTCCTCTTTGAGTTTGCAGTCTTCATCGGTGATGACCCCATAATTCTGGTGAAACTGTTAAGCACACCAATCTTTAACTCCTCCCTCTATTCATCACTCACATCTTTGGTACTGCTTGATTGATTCTACTGTCAGAATATATATATATGAAACTCATCCACTATTTTCTATATCAATTGGTACTAACCTAAACAAATTCACTATAATCCTGATCAGAGTACAGTTAATTACCTGCTTTCCTGCATTTACTCTTGCTTTTTAAATAGGAGTTAATATTTTTCTTAACAGAATGCAAAAGTATGCCTTTTCCTGCAAAGAATACTCTCCAGCAGCTTCCCATTTAATGGGAAAACATAAATGTAATCTTTTCCTGTTCCCTGAGATCCTTTGCTTACTTTCCTTCTTCACTTGGGAGTTGTCTCCCTCCTATGTCAATCACACTACTTTGTCACACTAAGACCTTTTACACTGCAGTGTCTTGACACGTGTTGGTCTGTCTTGGCATCACTGGCTCTTTTTTGATTCTCAAAGCAAAAGAAGGCTGATTATATACTCCTTCACAATAGATTTTTTTATTATAACCTCTAATTTTTTCATAACACACAGTTTCAATTTACAAACACATATCCACTTTTGTATTTTATAGATTTGCCTTATTAGAAATATAAGTTCCATGACAGTTAGAAACTGGAATCCATTAATTGTTGTCCTAATACCATATACACTGTTTGGATACTGTTGTTGAAGTAAAAAAATATCTGTCTGTTTCCTGTCCTTTCTTCAATTCCATCCTTTTTAGGGCAACTTCAATCAGACACCTTCTCCTATTTAGCCAGAGAAATGAATCTTAAGAGAATCACATAAGTACACATGCTATCAAAGCCAACCAGAAATTGAAGATTCATTCTCTTCATTTCTTTCTCTGTTCTATCTTTTAACTCACTCCTGAAAGCTACTCTCTGTAAAATCCCCAGAGTTTCTAGTAGCTCTCTTTCCACTCTACTAATGCTCCTACTTTTGCGTTCTGGATACTGAATATGATGGGCTTGGTCCATTTCTTATGTGGATTTTAGTTATTAACACTAATCTTTCATAGCCTTAGTGTACTATCAGTTTTAAAACTGTAGCTCAAATCTGTATTTATTTCTAGAACTTCCATAAGTACCTACAGTGACATATTTAGCAGCTTAATTTTGATCACTACAGAAAGAATTCACTAAGGAAAACTAAATCCCTTATTTTACTATCTGGTCTACCTACTTCATTCTTTACCCTAGACAGGTGACCCTTCTTTAAGGCCTGTGACTTAGGACTATGAAATTTTTCTAACTGTCCTTTTTGGCTCACATCTCAAGTCCAAACATCGGTCAATCCTCATTCAATTAAGCTAAAAAATATTATGTATTCTCACTCCACTATCATCTTTGTCTAAACAGTTACATTTTGAGTCTTTCTAGTTCAGGTTATGTCTGGGACCACAGTGTATTAGGGCACCTATTGCTTTCTTATATAGCCACCTGGATCTCCTTCCTGTACACAGCCAAGAAGAATGGAGAGCTGAACTAAAAAAACCATCAACATTTTCCAGAATTTAAAATCCTGAATCATGACATGACATTAGTGGAATTCAGGTGTTTCTGGTGCATGGACTGCTCTCACCCGATGTGAGGTTGAACTGTTGACCTTGTGTACATCCTACTTCACAAATGAGTCTGTCAGATATGCTAAGCCTATATAGGCTGAAGATGATGCCCCAGCATTGCGGAGAAACCTCAGGTGACTGTCCAGGCAGTTGGCTGTTTCTGTCAACTCACAAATTTTTTGGAAGTTGCTTGCATGCACTTTCTGTTTTTATTTTTGTTAGCTAATATTATTTCCTTCTTGGGTCTCTGAGGGAGTTGAAGATTAGTTAGTTATAGTTGAAGGTTAGTTAGTTGAAGATTAATTAGGATAGAAAGTGAATTAGATACATTTTGGACTTAAATAGGATAATGAAATTATCATCTCTGAATTTGTCAAATACAAATGGACTAGACATTGTTTAGACATTTATTATTTGTATATATTGTATATAGTTATTGTACTTTTGTATATAGTTTTTCTTTTGTTAGTTATAACCTTTTTCTTTTTTTTCTTTTTATTAAAATAGAAAAGGGGAAATGTGGTGGTATTTTACTTGTACTGAAATGTGATTTTAATTGTATGTTAATAAATAAAGTTGCCTGGGGGTCAGAGTTATAGAGCCATAGCAAGTGCGTGGCGGTGGTGGCGCACGCCTTTAAGACCTGGAGGGCGGTACATACAGGCAATGACAAGGCAGTCACGTGTTTAGTTTACAACCAATGAGAAGGCAGAACATCTAGAGTATTTAAAGACGTACACACAGGAAGTAGGTCTCTTTTTCGGAGAGCTCTCTTGGCTGAAGCAGGATAGCTGAAGCAGGAAGGGTAAGGCTCTTAGTTCTGACCTCTCGGCTTTCTTCTCTGAATCGGCTCTGTGTTTCTTATTTAATAAGACGGTTGGTTACATCTACATTTGGCGCCCAACGTGATAAGAATCCATTAAAACCACTTAACTTGGCTTGGCGGCAGGTCCGGGTTCCCGCCAGGGCGGCCGGCAGGTCTGGTTTCCCGCCAGGGCGGCTGGCTCCCTAGCCCGGGCCCAGGTCGGCTTGGCCTCAGGCCGGACCAACCTTGAGCTACTTGCTTAAAGCCAGTGTTACAAACAACTCAGGCCTGCCCTGCCGAACAGGGCCCCTGCCTGTAAAACCAACGCACGTGGTTGGAGCTTAAGGTGGTTGGAGCTTAAGGTAGCCAGAGCCAAGGCTTGACTAGGCTCAAGCGGGAACACGTGGCTGGATTCAAGCTCTTAGGCAGAACTTGTGGCTACGCTTGCTTGCTCTCTCTCTCTCTCTCTCTCTCTCTCTCTCTCTCTCTCTCTCTGGACTCGCACCTCAGACACTAGGTGGCTGTTTGAAATTCCCTCGGATTGGTACTGTTCTACAAGGACTTGGTAAGTCACTTAACATATCAGATATTTTAAAGAAAATTATTTAAAAGAAAAAAATTTTTTCCACATTAAAAAAAAAAAATGGGTTTTCTGTGTACATTGGAAGAAAATTTGTTTGCACTTTTAGACAGTCTGACAATGGAACAGCTATATGAGAAGATTACTGTTGATCGAATTATGCATTTTATTACTATGTTTATCCTCATTTTACTATTTAAAAAGATAGTCAATTTAAGTGCCAGGATGACAGCTTTAGAAAAACCTATTAAACCTGTAAAAACTCAGACAGAAGAAACTAACAGTGAAGCTGCTTCAAGATTGGATCATAGGGTTACAGAAAGAAAGCCTGTTTTCACACAGTCACCCTTAGTTTGTCCAGTAACCGTACAGCAGTCGCCTGATCAAATGACTACACAAAATATTTGGGCTCCAATTGATATGATAGATTTACGAAGGTTTAAGGAGGCAATAGTATCTTATGGTATGCATTCCCCATATGTAAAGCAAATGTTAAACTCTTGGTCAACATATAATAGGATTGTACCACAGGACTGGCGGGAGCTGGTACAAGGTGTTCTTGAACCCAGTCAAAGGCTTCAGTGGCTAACTTGGTTCAAGGACGAAGCTAGAAACATAGAAAAGCAGTGGAGGGATAAAGGAATACAAGTCTGCCAGGATCAGCTTATTGGAGAAGGTCAATATGCTTCAGCACAAACACAATGTTTATATGATGTCCAAACCCTAATTTTATGTCGAACAGCAGCCTTGAATGCATGGGACAGAGTTGAGGAACCAGGAAAAAAAACTGAGTCATTTACAAAGGTTGTACAAGGCCCAAAAGAATCTTTCACAGATTTTTTACAAAGACTGGCTTCAGCAGTAAAGAGAATGGTCCCGGATTCAGAAGCTAGTAAGATAATAATTGAATCTTTGGCCTTTGAGAATGCGAATGCAGCATGCAAAACAATAATCAGGCCGTTAAAGGCAAGATCTGCACCTTTGGAAGATTGGATTAGAGATACGGTTAATGTTGAAGCTCATGAGCATGATGATACATGGGTAGGAGAAGCAATTTCAAAAGGTTTGAGGAATGTTAGATGTTTTGGATGTGGAAAGCAAGGACATTTGAAAAGGGACTGTAAACAGGTCATTCCTAGAAACAATGTTTCTTCAAGGAACAATGGCAACAGAAAGCCCCTTCCTTCTGGAGTATGCAGAAGGTGTGGTAAGGGAAAACACTGGACCAACGAATGTAGATCAACAAGGGACAGACAGGGTAATCCTTTGCCTCAGTCTTCGGGAAACTCCCAGAGGGGCCTCATGCAGGCCCCAATAGCAAATCCAGTTCAAACCTTTCCTGCAGTCGTAGAGGAAACCCCTACCCAGAGCAATTAAATAACCAAATACCTATTGGAATAAGTCATGCTGGTCAGGATGATGAAACAGATAGAATAGAAAATTCAGGAGCAAATATAAAGAAAATTTTTTGGCAAACTTTTATTAATGAACAAAGACCAAAATTATCGATAAAAATAAATGGTGTTTTGTTGTCTGGTCTGGTAGACACAGGTGCGGACATTACCATAATTGCACCAGAATTTTGGCATCCAACTTGGCCTCTTCAGGAGGTAAATGTTCAACTGTTAGGAATTGGGACATTATCTCAGGTGAAACAGAGTGCAAGATGGCTCGAGTGTATAGGTCCAGAAGGACAGAGAGGAAAATTGAAACCATATGTAGCTAACATAGCTATGAACTTGTGGGGTCGAGACTTGTTGCAACAATGGAATACTCAGATTAACATCCCTCCAATCTCAGAAACAAATCATAAATTAGCACATGTTTCTGAGAGAAATATTAGAAGGCATTATTCTGAGTGGTCACCAGCCATCCATATTATACAAGAACAGGGCACAACAACTGATGATCTTCCAAAGACACCAACAGCTCTACCTTTAAAATGGTTAACAGACAAGCCTGTATGGGTCCAGCAATGGCCTTTAACAACAGAGAAACTCCAGGCTTTAGAAGAGCTGGTAGAAGAACAGTTAAATGCTCAGCATATTGAGGAATCAACCAGCCCTTGGAATTCTCCTGTATTTGTTATTAAAAAGAAATCTGGTAAATGGAGAATGGTAACAGACCTTAGAGCAATTAACAAAGTAATTCAGCCAATGGGCTCTCTACAATCTGGAATTCCTCTGCCTACTCTGTTACCAAAAGGATGGCCTCTCATAGTTATTGATTTAAAAGACTGTTTCTTTTCAATACCGTTACAAGAAAAAGACAGAGAAAGATTTGCTTTCACAGTGCCTACTTATAATAATTCTCAACCGGTTAAAAGATTTCAATGGAGGGTCCTCCCACAGGGAATGTTGAATAGCCCAACTCTGTGCCAATATTTTGTACAACAGCCATTGGAAGTGATACATAAAAAATTTCCTAAATCTATACTTTATCATTATATGGATGATATTTTACTAGCTGACTCAAATGCAGATACTTTAGAAAGAATGTTTGAAGACGTAAAGAAAATTTTGCCTTGCTGGGGATTACAAATTGCTCCTGAAAAGATACAAAGAGGAGATTCTATTAATTATTTAGGATATAAAATAGAGCTACAAAAAATTAGACCCCAAAAGGTGCAAATTAGGAGAGATAGACTACAGACTCTTAATGACTTTCAAAGATTATTTGGAAATATTTCTCATCTACGAACTATTGTTGGGGTAAAAAATGATGAACTGCATAATTTGTTCAAAACCTTAGAAGGTGACAAGGACCTAAATAGTCCAAGAGAGTTATCACCTGAAGCTGAGAAAGAATTGGCCTTGGTAGAAAAGAAAGTACATGAAGGGCATATCGATCGTATTGATCCAAAGCTGGATTGCATTTTGGTTATTTTACCTTCTAGGCATTCTCCTACAGGAATATTAATGCAGAGGGAAGATATCATATTAGAGTGGATATTTTTACCAAATAAACCAAACAAAAAATTAAAAACTTATGTGGAAAAAATTTCTGACTTGATTTGGAAAGGAAAATTGAGACTTCGTCAATTAGCAGGAATAGACCCAGCAGAAATTGTCGTACCTTTAACTAAGGAGGACATTGAAAAATTATGGACAGAAAGTGAACCTTGGCAAAGAGCTTGCAGTAATTTTTTGGGAGAAATTAACAGCAAATATCCCAAAAGTGATAGAATTGATCTTATAAAGAGAGCTGATTGGATCTTGCCTCGAATTGTACGGGTAAAGCCCATATCTGGAGTTCGTACATTTTATACAGATGCCAACAAACAAGGAAAGGCAGGTTACAAATCAGAAAATTTAAGTAAAGTGGTTCAAAGTCCTTATAATTCAGTTCAAAAATCAGAATTATATGCTATTCTGTTGGTATTAATGGATTTTTCAGAACCTCTCAACATAGTAACTGACTCTCAGTATGCTGAAAGAGTAGTATTACATATTGAGACTGCAGAATTTATCCCTGATGCTTCAGAATTAACTTCACTATTTATTCAATTACAAGATACAATCAGGAAAAGGAGTCATCCTTTATATATAACTCACATTCGATCCCATACTGGTCTGCCAGGCCCTCTAGCACAAGGCAATGATGAAATTGATAAGTTATTAATAGGAAATGTGCTGGAGGCCTCAGAATGTCATAAAAAACATCATGTCAATAGTAAAGGTTTAAAAAAGGATTTTTCCATAACCTGGCAACAAGCCAAAGAAATAATAAAGAAATGTCCTACTTGTTCCTTCTACAATCAAACGCCATTACCAGCAGGATGTAACCCAAAGGGTACTCAAAGGAATGAAATCTGGCAGATGGACGTGTTTCACTTTGCAGAATTTGGAAAACTGAAATATGTACACCACACTATCGATACTTATTCAGGATTTCAGTGGGCAACTGCTTTGAGTTCTGAAAAAGCTGATTCTGTAATCACTCATTTGCTAGAAGTTATGGCCATCATGGGTATACCTGCACAAATCAAAACTGACAATGCTCCATCATATGTCTCTGTTAAAATGAAACAGTTTTTTGCTTATTACAATATAAAGCATATTACAGGCATACCACATAATCCTACAGGTCAAGCAGTTATAGAAAGATCAAACAGAACTCTAAAGGATATGCTAAATAAACAGAAAGGGGCAACAAAAACCCCCAGAAATAGACTGCATAATGCTCTATTAACTTTGAATTTTCTTAATGCCAATGAGAAAGGAACAACAGCTGCAGAGAGACATTGGATAATAGAAAAAACTACAGAATTAAATCAGCCTATATATTTTAAGGATGTGCTGACCTCAGAATGGAAACCAGGGTATGTGTTACATTGGGGACGAGGTTTTGCTTTTGTTTCTACAGGAGAAGATAAGTTGTGGGTACCATCAAAATTGATAAAGGTTCGATTTGAACAAGAGAAACCTCTTAATTAGAGGAGGTGATAGCTCATCAACCAACATGAACATCCAATTTAAACTAACTTATACCAGTAACACATGTCTTTTCATTTAATCAGATAATAACTTGCCAAAAAGGAACATCCCCAAAATTAGTCTTGGGGAAAGGTTTTTGTTTTTGTCTTTTAGGAGAATGAAGGTTAAGGAATCTGAAGAACACTGGACAAATAAGACAACTGAAGAAAAGGGACAAATCATCTATCCCAGGAAGCAGAGTGAAATGGCGTATGGGTATATATTATCTAAAAAATTTTATGTCTTCCTAAATGTTTGTTTCTGCTTTTCTCTAAAGATTTAACACTATTGGTCTTCTAATAGTCCCAGTCCAATTAAAATTTAAAGCTGACTTTGGAGTTGGAGAATGGCTCTCTCCTTCTTTAAACTCAAGCATGTTGTTAAAAGGAAAATGCAAACTCCCTGTATCATGCCAGAATAAAAGAGCCATCTTCTGCTATGAGACAGGAGAAAAGCCAAATTAATTAAGGGACTATTCTATTACTAATCTCAACTCTTTGATTCTATTCTGATTCTTTAAACTTTTCTTAAAGTATAAATTTTATATCAAAACTTACAAGATTAATATATATAGATATATAGATATATAGATATATATACATTTTAAACTTTGCTAAGATATGAATGGTCATATAGAGTACTGATTAATTCTAAAAAAAAGGCTTCAATTAGCTGCATATATATGTCTTTGTGTTCGAGTCTCTTATCAGTTTTCTGCAGGAATTCACGGCCAGGCCTAACACCAACTGAAGTCTCCAGGAAGAAGTTGGGGCCCCACAACAACAACAATTCCACGTGGACAATAATAACATCACTAAGCTGACAAACATCACCTACAGATCAGCTTTGAACTACAAGGATAAAGATAACTTCGCCCATACCCAGCAGGAAGCAATTTTAAGAATACGACGCCCACATTCCCAAAGAGGTGGTGTGGGGTGGGTGGTTTTTTGGTCTTTTTAATGGGTTTTGGGTCTGGGATAATTTTCATTGTTTAGGGGGGTTGGTTACAAGTTGTTGTCAAGGGTTAGGAAAAAGACTAAGCAGATTAGATTTAAGGTTCTTATTTAAAAAAAAAAGAGAGAGAAAGAAAGAAGAAGAAAAAGACAATTATTAGTTTTAAATACTTTACATTGGATTGGATTGTTTTATATTGTATACAAATTATATATATTGAAATTGATATTGTTAGAAAATGCTATATGTATATTTCTAATTGTACTTATATCGTTCATTTAACAATGCAATTTTCTGATCCTTGAATATTATTATTACCATTAGGATATAAAGAAATGATAGTTAGTAGTTAGACATTACAATAGAACTTGTAGTCATATTAGATATGTTTTAAAAATTGAGCAGATATATTTTAGATAGGTCATCTTCAAACCCTTCAGAGAACTACAGAATATGGCATTTAAAATGTTTTAATAACTTAGAAAATTTTTCTTTTTTGTTATGACTATGAGACATGTCGGCTCCTGGCAGTACCAATCTACTTCAGAGAAAATATGGGCATTGAAGAAACTGCGTATGGAGTTAGCTTTCATTGTGGCAAAAGTTAGCCACTGGACAACAAAGTATCCTCGAATCAACTGATGACAAAATGGACAGACAGGACATGAAACAAAGGACTACTGATTCTTGCCTAAACAAGCGTGGTTATGGCTTTATCAAAAGGCATCTTCTGAGGCCAGGACAATATGGCACCATCCCTGACGTGGCCTTCGCAACTCGGAAAAGGTACAGTGCCCTTTTCTTCGAAGGCAGCTGAACAGGCAGTGGGCCGATGGCTTCTGATGTGCTGTGGAATAGCAGCTGAAACAGTTATTCTTGAAGAGTAACTAAGCTCACGCCTTTCAATAGTAGACTGGCATTTGATAGAGAGATGTGGAGAAGAACGGGATGCTGAGATGAAGCCATATGTACACAGCCAAGAAGAATGGAGAGCTGAACTAAAAAAACCATCAACATTTTCCAGAATTTAAAATCCTGAATCATGACATGACATTAGTGGAATTCAGGTGTTTCTGGTGCATGGACTGCTCTCACCCGATGTGAGGTTGAACTGTTGACCTTGTGTACATCCTACTTCACAAATGAGTCTGTCAGATATGCTAAGCCTATATAGGCTGAAGATGATGCCCCAGCATTGCGGAGAAACCTCAGGTGACTGTCCAGGCAGTTGGCTGTTTCTGTCAACTCACAAATTTTTTGGAAGTTGCTTGCATGCACTTTCTGTTTTTATTTTTGTTAGCTAATATTATTTCCTTCTTGGGTCTCTGAGGGAGTTGAAGATTAGTTAGTTATAGTTGAAGGTTAGTTAGTTGAAGATTAATTAGGATAGAAAGTGAATTAGATACATTTTGGACTTAAATAGGATAATGAAATTATCATCTCTGAATTTGTCAAATACAAATGGACTAGACATTGTTTAGACATTTATTATTTGTATATATTGTATATAGTTATTGTACTTTTGTATATAGTTTTTCTTTTGTTAGTTATAACCTTTTTCTTTTTTTTCTTTTTATTAAAATAGAAAAGGGGAAATGTGGTGGTATTTTACTTGTACTGAAATGTGATTTTAATTGTATGTTAATAAATAAAGTTGCCTGGGGGTCAGAGTTATAGAGCCATAGCAAGTGCGTGGCGGTGGTGGCGCACGCCTTTAAGACCTGGAGGGCGGTACATACAGGCAATGACAAGGCAGTCACGTGTTTAGTTTACAACCAATGAGAAGGCAGAACATCTAGAGTATTTAAAGACGTACACACAGGAAGTAGGTCTCTTTTTCGGAGAGCTCTCTTGGCTGAAGCAGGATAGCTGAAGCAGGAAGGGTAAGGCTCTTAGTTCTGACCTCTCGGCTTTCTTCTCTGAATCGGCTCTGTGTTTCTTATTTAATAAGACGGTTGGTTACATCTACATCCTTTTCCTTGGATGGGTGAAATGTACTGCTATCACCCAGTACTTATACTCTTTCTTCTTTGTTTTCAAATTCCTTTATGGCTCATGATCTCATTTCTGAAAGTTTAAGACACGGGGATCGCCCAATGACAGAGAAATGGAATGAGATCTACATGAACAGCCTGGACATGAGTGGGGGTAATGAAGGGCAAGGGTCGAGGGAAAGAGAGCTTGGGGGAGTGGGAGATCCCAGCTGGATCAAGATCAGAGAGGGAGAACAAGGAATAGGAGACCATGGTAAATGAAGACCACATGAGAATAGGAAGAAGCAAAGTGCTAGAGAGGCCCACAGAAATCCACAAAGATACCCCCACAACAGACTGCTGGCAATGGTCGAGAGACAGCCCAAACTGACCTACTCTGGTGATGGGATGGCCAAACACCCTAATTGTCGTGCTAGAAACCCCATCCAACGACTGAGGGATCTGGATGCAGAGATCCATGGCTAGGCCCCAGGTGGATCTCTGGGAGTCCAATTAGCGAGAAACAGGAGGGTTTATATGAGAGAGAATTGTTGAGACCAAGGTCGGATAAAGCACAGGGACAAATAGCCAAATGAATGGAAACACATGAACTATGAACCAATGGCTGAGGGGTCCCCAACTGGATCAGGCCCTCTGAATGGGTGAGACAGTTGATTGGCTTGATTTGTTTGGGAGGCATCCAGGCAGTGGGACCGGGTCCTGTGCTCAGTGCATGAGTTGGCTGTTGAAACCTGGGGCCTATGCAGGGTCGCTTGGCTCAGCCTGAGAGGAGGGGACTGGATCTGCCTGGACTGAGTCTACCAGGTTGATCTTAGTCCGTGGGGGAGGCTTTGCCCTGGAGGAAGTGGGAATAGGGGGGTGGGCTGGGGGAAGGTGAGGGGGTGGGAGGGGGTAGAACAAGGGAATCCGTGGCTGATATATAGAACTGAACTGTATTGCAAAATAAATAAACAAACAAACAAATAAATAAATAAATAAATAAATAAAAGTTTTAGGAAATAAAAAAAAAAAAACTATTTCCTACCATGGTAGTTTGAATAAGAATGGCCCCCAAGGGCTTATATAAAAAAAAATCTTTGTGAGAGCCATGCCAAGAATTCCCTACCATTTTATACCCTTGTTGATATTTGACAAAATATTGTATCGACTGGACACTCAGGACCCATAGAAAGGTGACAACTGAACTTTGCAAGACAAAATGGTCCTTCAGTTTCCTGCTTTGCAGAAGAAACTGCCAGACATTCTAAAGGACACAGAGAGAAGTGACTGAGAGACTCTAGGCCTGTGGGCTAAAGAAGGATGCCCCAACATTGCAGAGGAACTTTGGGTATCACATATCTGTACTGTTTTTCTCCAATCTGGAATTTCAATTTCACATGGGAAGGAGTGTGCTTTAGATTATGTTGCATTTTTGGTCCATAGAATAGTTCCTAGCACTTAGTCAATGTTCTCTAAATATACATTGAAAGGTAGATGTAAAAGCTAAACTATCAGGTGCTATTTCTCAAGTTGGCTGTACCATAATTCAGGTGGTTCTATTACTTAGAAATTCAAATAATGCAATCCTTTAATGTGGTCAGAGTTCTGTATTCATAATTCTACAAGTGATTATAGGGTTTTCAAGCATCAAAGATTGATTAGAAATTGAATGCTTAGTCATGAAAACAGCTTCAGGCTCCATTTTGTGACCATATTAGACTTTTTGTTTGTTTATTTGTTTAGATTTCTTGACTCTGAATTTTGTCACCTTAATGAAGCAGTAGGTTATCAAATTGGAAGTGTAGCTTTTAATATAATGGACACAGCATCACATCTTTCATGTTTAAAGTAGTTGCCACTTTGTTTCTGTTACTGCTCTATTCAGGACATAAAACATCAGCATGGGATAAACTAGTATCTTAGAAACATAAATAATAATACACTGCAGTTTATCTTCAATCAATAATTGTATTCATATGACACACTTAAAATTGTTGTGTAAAGACATATGGAATGAAAATATTTACTTTTTATTCCAGTGTCTGTTTTATATAGTTTGGTACTTGGTTTTATAGACACTACTACAGACACATTTAAAATAACCACCAGCACTCCAAATGGTTATTCCGGGTAATGAACTTTTTGTTAATGCAGACTAATTCCATTTAGTAACAGAAAATGAGAAACCATATTACAGAAAAATAATTGCTTAATGTCACAGAGACATCTTGTAAGTAGAAATATAATAATTATCCCTTCAAATAAATGCTTGACACATCATCTATCTGACACTTGCAATCTTATTCCTTGACTATCTTGTTACTGTATCTATTCATATTAACTGCAATTTTTATTTTGTAAAAATTCTCACAAGTTGTTCCATTTACAAATCATGAGAAAATTATTAGAACTGCTTGGGAGCTGAATTCCTATATATTACTGGTGACAAGATTGTAATTCCAGGTATTTTATTGTATTTTTCCTTTCCTATATATTACAACTTAAATAACTTTCCCATTGCTCACATAGCCCAACTGCTAAGTACATGCCAACTCACAATGGGTTCCATACAATTCAAAAAGTACCTTTTGCAAAACTGCTAATCTTTTTAAGGTATAGGTGGTTAACAATCTACACTTTGCTAGGGAGTCAAAAATGTCTCACAGAAGAGTGACAATGCATTAATGTTTTAACAAGATCACTTGTTATTCATAAAAATTAATAGTCTATCTCCTCCATTCAAATTTATGATTCTTTAAATTTATTTTTAAAACACTCAGTTCTTTTACCTAGATTCCCCAGGAATAACTTGTGATCGTACTATTTGGTTGACTGTTCCCTTTGTAGAATGTGATTACATTATTCATTTGAACCCATTTGTATTAAGCTACAGGTCTATGAAAGAATTCTCAGCTAGCTGGATATCACTAAAGATAATTGATTTGGAAGTGCTTTACATATTAAAATTCATTTTAAAAGCATTTGCTAAATTTTATTTTAATTTATTATTTATGAATTATAAGCTTCATGACTTTATATAATGCATTAATATTGATTCAATCTTGAATGACGTTTCCAGAATGAACTTGCATTTTTTCATATTCATTGTATACCATTTTGCCCATTTATATAATAGATTGAAACAGTTTTACAAATTTAATCTATATTAATGTAATGTTTTTTCCCTTTTCTTTTCAATTTTACCCATTGTATGCATAGTGGAATATATCATTTAAACATACATAAATATTCATACATATAAAACTACTCAGAACTGTGTAGAGAACCAGCTATATTTGAAGCATATTACTTCATATGCTATTCAGAACCTTAGAAGGTAACCTAAACAAATGAAGTATGTGTAACTCTTTGAATAGTTCTTTCTGAAGAAATAATTCTTCATCCCTAATAAAATGTTTGCTACACATATGAGTACAAACTGCTTAAAATTATTTTCTCAAAATATTTGAATCTTAAGTACTATGGTAAGCTTGGATAATCATGATGAGTAGTTTTTTATACCTGTTGTGTCTGAGAGATTAGTTATATAGACTATCTTTGATGCACATAGCTTACAATGAAATAGAAATACTACTTTGTGGTCTCTCTTTTAGATATGAGTTTATTTCAAAACTGAAGTTGTCAAAAATGATCATATTGTAAGATAACCAATTTCTTAAATGGACAAAACAGGATTTGAGTAATTTCACAATAAAATATAAACAAATGTTTAAGAAAAATATAGTGTGGACACAGTGATATATGTTTATTGAAACTGTTGTTGAAAACAGTGAGAAATATTAACCCTATAGGCATGACAGTTAGGATCACAACACCTATATCCTCTCCAAACCAACCATTTCACACTCTTGTTTCACATCATCAGCCTCTGAAAACAGCACCTATACCTCTTTGGAATACAGATACTCCAATGATGACAGATTTTGCTTTTCCTACATGCTCTGAGCTTATAGGCATCTGGAAGTGCCTTGCAATTTCTAGTTCCTGTGGTAACTTACAACAAGTGACTGATGGGTGCAGAACTGACATGTGCTCCCTCCTCTTTTGAAATATACAGATGCTTTCTTTGGAATTGCTATGCAAAGTTGAGACAAAGTCTCTACCCTTCATCCCATTTTACATAAAATCATATCTACTTCTCACTTGCTACTGGGTTATATTTGGGGATTTAAAGTAAAAATAAAATAATTTTTAAAATGTTTTAAATTGTATGTTATTTACATATTTGTTTGTTTATCTATGTAAGCCTGAGTGAGCATATGCCAAGGTGAATGTGGAGGCAGAAGACAACATGCAGTATTGGTTGTTTTCTTCCACCCTATGGGTCCCAGGAAACAACTTTGTCAGCCTTGGTGGCAAGTGTCCTTACTTATCTTTATCCTCCGAGACATCTTGATGACTGTAAAAGTAATTTTTAAAGGATGTGCATGTGCAAGAACTTCCTTGAACAAATGTTGACAAAAGAAACCAAAACATTAAGAAAATTAGACATTTAAGAAAAAGATAAAAGAAAACTATTATATAAAATTTGTGGAACTATCATTGGCCAAGTTGCACCAACTATGAGTAGATTTTTGATGATTCTGTTCTTCAAGGTGAAGTTCTCTTCCTGAACGTGCTGACCACTGTGTTAACTTTTTCTCTAGACCAATTAAAGGACCCAGATCATGATTCTAATCCATTGCAACCTCAAGGGAAATCCATTTCCACTTTTATAATGCCTTCTATAAGAGTTTACCCAGGACATAGGCTCCACATTCAAGAATGCCAACATCTGATAAGGGTTAAGGCAGGTATATGGTCTACCTATGGTGTTTTTTTTTTTTTTTGTGAAATTCATGAATGAGAACTTCTGTAGAAGAGCATTCTTAGTGATAATACTTATGAAATACTACAACTACCCCTTCCTGGAACTTGTAGGAGTTTTACAGGAGCATCTTTCTGGTCCTTGTGGCAACCTTACAAACAATGTTCCATTCTCTGCCCTAAAGCTTTACCTCACTACATGTTATTTTTTTATGTATCTAATAAAAAATTAGCTAGTTAGATAAAAAACCCTACCAATAAACCAACCAAACAAATGAACAAACAATAACAAAATTCACTACACTGAAGGTAATATATGCACCTAGAAGAGTACTTGACTAGGGAAATAAAAAACAGTGAAGTGGCTTAGAAGATAAAAGTGCTTGCTTCCAGGTCTGGTGATTTGAATTCCTACCCACACAGTGGACGGAAAAAATGGCTTTTACAAGTTGTCCTCTGAAATCCACTTGTGTGCACAGCAGGCTGTGCTGTGTAGCCCATGGTTCTAGCTTTCATGACCTATTACTCATGTTAAGGAGGTCTCTTGGTAATTCAACTGTCTGTGAGTCATTTTCACTTTTGTAAGTAACTTCTCATCCATATTCCTGTTAGTAAGCCCAGTGAAATTCTTTGATGCACCAATTTGGAGCTGGGTGTACTGAAATGACTAAGATAGTGCATCTTGTCTTGACTCCATTTTGTGTCTGCCTAATACTCCTCAGCCTTCCAACCCCACAGCCATATCCAGCTTGGCAATTATTTTGGGACTTTCTATGTCTTTGATGATGGTCAAGATTTATTCACTAAAATAATTAATGTTTGTGCAAGCTAAAACAAAAAACTAAACCAGACAAAGCATAAATCAAAAATAATTGTTGTATCTGGAAAATACTGCTGTGCTCTTCAAAAAGACAAATGTCACAAGGATATTCCAACCCCTAACAATGTAGCCCCCATCGAACAGTGATGTAATTGTAGCTTTTGTCTTTTAAAATGTTGTGCTCCTGAGCATTTCAAGAAACATTTTGAAGATAGAGAAGAGAATATCAGGCATTGAAGATATGATAGAAAAAATGGATACATTGGTCAAAGAAAATGTTAAATCAAAAAATTCCTGACACAAAACATCTAGTTAATTTAGAACACTATGAAAAGACTAAACCTGAGAATAATAGGAATAGAGGAAGGAGAAGAATCCCAGCTTAAAGGCTCAAAATACATTTTCAACAAAATCAAAGAAGAAAAATCTTTTTAACTTAAAAAAGGACATGCCTATAAAGATACAAGAAGCATACAGAACACAATAGAGATGACACATTATACCCAGCAACACTTTCAATCACTATATATGGAAAAAATAAGACATTCCATAATAAATCAAACTTATACAGTATCTGTCTACATAACCAGCTCTACAGAAAGTGCTAGAAGGAAAACTCCAACCTAAGGAGGTTAACTACCCTCAGGAAAACACAGGAAATAAATAATCTCACACTAGCAAAACCAAAAGAAGGGAAGCACACCTACCCATGAATGAGTGCACACACACACACACACACACACACACACACACACACACACACACTATTACCACAAGCAACAACAAAATAACAGGAATCAACAATCATTGGTCACTGATACCTCTCAAAATCAATGATCTTAATTCTCTAATAAAAGAACACAGACTAATAGAACAGATGCAAAAACAGGATCAATCCTGTTGCATCCGAAAAGCACACATCATAAAGGATAGACATTACCTTGGAGTAAAGGATTGGAAAGAAATATATCAAGGAAACAGACCTAAGAAGTAAACTTGTGTAGCCATTTTAATGTTTAACAAAATAGACTTCCAAACCTAACTAATCACAAAGGATGGTAAAAGATATTACATACTCATAAAAGGAAATACCCACCAAGAGGACATTGCAGTTTTTATGTCTATGCCACAAAAACAAGGGCACCCAAGTTTGTAAAAGAAACACTACTATAAGCTCCCAATTAACCTTCACACACTAATAATGGAAGACTTCAATATCCTACTCTCACCAATGGACAAGTCATCCAGACAAAAACTAAACAGAAAAATGCTGGAGCGAACAGATATTGTAAACAAAGTGGACCTAACAGACATTTAGAGAACATTTTACCCAAATACAGAAGAATATACCCTCTTCTCAGCTCCTCATGGAACTTTCTACAAAACTGACCACATACTCAGATACAAAGCAAGTCTCAACAGATAAGAGAAAATTGAAATAACTCCCTGCATCCCATCAGACCACCATGGAATAAAGCTGAATATTAAGGACAACAGAAACAAGAGAAAGCTTACAAACTCATGGAAACTGAAAAACTCTCTACTGAGTGAAAAATGGGTCAAGACAGAAACAATTAAATTGAAGGAAAATTTGAAAGGAAGAAGTCAAATTATCACTATTTGTAGATGATATGATAGTATGCATCCGTGACCATAAATTTCCACCAAGGAACTACTATAGTTGATAAACATTTTCATTAAAGTGGCAGGATATTAAAAAAAAAAGAAAAAAAAGAAAAATCAATTGTTCGAATCTTAGATGTTCTTTTAATAAAAAACCCAGAGCCAGATATTGGGGTGAAAACTGAAAGATCAGAGAAGCAGAAGAAGCCACAGCCAACCCCATCTTGCCAACTCCTCAGCCGACCATGTTTCCCCAGACTGAAAACCTCTGAGTCCTCTCTGGAAAGGATCTCAGCTGAACTGCTTTACTTCCTGTTTCTTCATCCCTTATATACCTTTCTCCACCCAGCCATGTCACTTCCTAGGATTAAAGGCATGTGTGCTTCCCAGTACTGGGATTAAAGTTGTGTGCCACCATGGCCTGGATCTGTTTCTAGTGTGGCCTTGAACTCACAAAGATCCAAATGGATCTCTGCCTCCTGAGTGATAGAATTAAGAGTGTATGCCGTCACTGTCTGGCTTCTATGTCTAATCTAGTGGCTGGCTCTGTCCTCCAATCCCCAGGCAAGTTTATTAGGGTACACAATATATCACTACAATCAATAGCACTCCTATATACAAATGACAAGCAAACTAAGAAAGAAGTCAGGGGAAAAACACTTTTCACAATAGACTCAACTAATGTAAAATATCTTGGGGGGTAACTTTAACCAAGCAAGTGAGAGACTTTGTATGATAAAATTTCAAGTCTTTGAAGAAAGAAATTGAAGAAGACATTAGAAGATGGAAAGATCTCCCATATTCATGGATTTGCAGGATTAACATAGTAAAAATGGCAATCTACAGATTCAATGCAATTCTCATCAAAACCCCAACACAGTTCTTCACAGACCTTGAAAGGAAAATTCTCAACTTTATGTAAACAAACAAACAAACAAAAATCCATGATACTTAAAACAATCCTAAACAATAAAAGAACTGCTAGAGGTATCACCATCTCTGATTTCAAGATGTACTACAGAGCTACAGGAATATAAACTGCATGGGATTGGCATAAAAGCAGACACACTGATCGAATTCAATTGATGGAATTCAAATGAAGTCACAGACAAAAATCCACACACCTATAGACACTCGATTTTGGATAATGAGGCTACAAATACATACTGGAAAAAGGACAGCATCTTCTATAAATGGTGCTGGTCTAACTGGATATCTGTATGTAGAAGAATATAAATAGATCCATACTTATCTTTTTGAACAAAACTCAAGTCCAAGTGGATCAACATAAAACCAGATACACTGAATCTAATAGAAGAGAAGGTAGGGAATAGCCTTGAACACATTGAAACAAGAGATGACTTTCTGAACAGAACACCAAAAGTTCAGGCACTAAGATCAACATTTAATAGATTGGACCTCATGAAACTGAAAAACTTGTGTAAGACAGAGGACACTGTTAACAGTACAAAGTGACAATCTACAGAGCGGGAAAATTGTTTGTTTGTTTGTTTACCAACAATACATCTGATAGAGGGCTAATATCCAAAATAAATAAAGAATGTAAGAAACTGATATCAAAAAGCAAATCATGAAATTAAAAATGGGGTACAAATCCAAACAGAATTCTCAACAAGAGAAACTCAAAGGGAGGAGAAACACTTTAAAAATGTTGAACATTTTAACTTTCAGGGAAATGCAAAGCAAAATTACTTTGAGATTTCATTTTACACCTGTCAGAATGGTTAAGATCAATAACACAAGTACCAGCTCAGGCTAGTGAGTAGGTGGAGCAAGGGGAATACTCCTCCACTGTTGGTTCAAACTTGTATGGTCACTTTGGAAATAAATATGGTGGTTACTCAGATAATTGGGAATCAATCTATCAAAAGACCCAGTTATACCTCTTGGGCATATACCCAAAGGATGCTCCCTCCTACCACAATAACACTTGCTCAATATGTTCATAGCAGCTTTTCTCATAATATACAGAAACAACTGGAAACAACTTAGATGTCCCTTAACCAAAGAATGGATAAAGAAAATGTGGTACACTTATACAATGGAGTACTACTCAGATCTTAAAAACAATAACATCATGAAATTTTCAGGCAAATGAAGGGAACTAGAAAAAGTCATCCTGGGTGAGATAATCCAGACTAAAAAAGACAAATATTGTGTGTATTCACTTATAAGTGGATATTAGCTGTTAAGCAAATGATAAACAAGCTACAGTCTGTAGACTCAGAGAGGTTTGGTAAAGAGAGGGGTCTAGGAGGGATGCATGGATCTTCTTGGGAATGGTGAATATAATAGATTTTGTGGGTGGACTGGGAAAAGGTGGGGATGGAAGCAGGACTGATTAGGTGTTGGTGGAAGATGGAATGGAGAGACTGCTGGAATCAGGGTACATTTGGGATGTGTTGTGGAAACTTCCTGGAATATATGAAGATGGTCCTAATGAGGACTACTAGTAATGGGGGTTATAGTCTCAACTGGTCATCTCTTGTAGCCAGGCTTGGCTTCCAGTGTCAGAGTTAGGCTGCATTCAATTAAGTTGTTGACCAAGGAAGTCCCATGGAAATCTCCAAACACCCAAGGCTGATGCTAAGAAAAAAGATTGCTCTAAAAATCTGATAGGGGTCCCATTGCAGTGGACAACATACACCTAACCCTTTGAGCATGGAAAAGTTGAGATGGTGCCTACATAGAGCCTTTACCCCCTACTTTTTGTATCTTTGGTGTGTGAAGGTACTTGGTGGGCTACTGAAAGAAAAACATGAACAACAACCCAGCCACAAAATCATTGATCTACAATCTGTCCTGCCTGCAAAATACGCTAGAGTAATTGTGGCACAGAACTTGTGGAAGTGGTCAACCAATGTCTGATTTGACTTAAGGCCTACTTCATGAGAAGGAACTCATACCTGACACTGCTCGGGTAACCAAGAACCAGAGACTAAATAACCCAAAAACCTAGTCTTAAAAAACAAACAAACAGACAAACAAACAAACAAAAAACCCACAACTGGTCTTAAAAAAACAAGATTCCTAATGATATTCTGCTATACTCATAGATCAGTGTGTTATCCAGTCATCATCAGAGAGAGAAGCTTTTCTGGCAGCAGATGGGAAAAGACACAGATACCCATACCATATATTATGTGGCAAGAGTGTCTAAACTGGATGTCTCCATCAACTTCCTCCCTTCAAAACTCAGGGAATTCAGTGGAAGAGGAGGAGAGAGTGTAAGAATCACAGGGGATGGAGGACACCAGAACACAGGTGTCTGAATCAACTAACAAGGCACATATGATCTCATAGAGACTGAAGTGGCAAGCACAGAGCCTACATGGGTCTACAACAGGTCCTCTGTGTATATATTATAGTTATTAGATTAGCACTTTTATGGGACTCCTGACTATGTTAATGAATGAGTCTCTCAATATTTTGCCTGCTCATGGGTCTCTTTTTCTCCTGTTGGGTTTCCCCATTCAACTTCGATATAAAAGTTTTTCCTTCATCTTACTATATTTCATTTTGTCTTGTTTGGTTGTTATCTCTTAGAAGTCTGCCTGTTCTTTTCTAATGAAAGAAAGAAAGGGATTGGATTTGGAGAGGAGGGCAGGTGGGGAGGAACTGGGAGGAATAGAAGGAGGGAAAACTATAATCAAGATACAATGTATGAGAAAATAATCCATTTCAATAAAATATTCAACGATAATAATTGGATGTATTTAAAGAGTTAAATGAAAACATATGCAAAACTGAAGTCATAGGTTTTAAATAAATCATCTGGAATAATATAAAGGTTTTAATATATTTCATGTAAAAAGAAAATTTATAAAAATGTCTAACTAGAAAATTGGTATCATATAAATATAGGAATTGTTTCTTCAAACTTATAGTTCATTTTCTATTTTCCACTAAGTTCATTTTCTCCCACTATATCCTTCCTGTGTTTGTTAAGAGAGTAACTCATTTTGCATTGATAAAAAGAACATGTTTTTTTTATTTACATTCTTCAGAAATTTTAAGTGTCATAAAAATACAATTCATGCACTGTTTTAACTTTGCAGCTCTGAAAACCATGGGTTGGAATGTCTCCAAGAGTGTGGCTAAGAATAGGATCGTTTCCTCTCTGTGTCTTTGGGAAAGCTTTCATAAATAAAACCATTACTTGCTACTTTATGTGAAAATTTTTTTTATGGCATTGTGCAAGGGACTTCTTCTGGGGAGCTACACCACATGTATATCCCTCACCCTAGAGAGGGAGTCCATGACAGATCAAAATAGGGATACCACCGAGTCCAGCTTGGTGAACCAATGTGTTTTATTGGAGTTACAGGAATACAGGTGAAACATCATGAGAGCAGAACTATCTCAAAGACAGCTGCATCCTCAAAGTCCACCCCAGCATGGATGACAAATGATAAAAGATGGGAATCTGGAGCATATTGTACAGCCTACATACAACTCTATGGTTAGGTGGCTCAGTTGGTCTGATCCTCTTCCAGGCAGCATGATTGGCCTCTGCTTCTTTCAGGAAACTAGTCTGGTCTCAGAGTTGTCTTTACAGCTTATCTCCTTTAAGACAGACTCTCAGCAGTCTTCATTGGCTACTCTCAGGTTGGGGTAGTGAATCTGTCCAATTTCAGGGACTTCCTGAAACTATTTTGAGTCATCTACTTTCTGTGATAAAGACATTCTCTGAATGTTGGAATGTTTATAACTCAAAGAAAACTGTTATAGTATATAGGTGTGCACATTACCTGGGCTGTTACACTATTCTTATGGAACTGATGCCTATTGTTGAGGTTAAATTTATTTTAAGATTTTAGTGTCAAATATTCCTATTTTAAATGCTGAACTGAAGAAGCACATGTTTCCAAGATTGAGATTTGAAAAATTGAAAATTGTATGTGCACCTTTAAATATCCATAAATCACAGATTTTAATAAACAATCTGGTTCTGATTTAATTCACATACAAAAGAATAACCCCCAAACACTTAGTAGGGTAATTAGTTTTTCTTAATCAACCAATATTTACATGTCTTTAAAGCAATCTTTTTTCCTAGTGAAATTTAAAGTTGTGCATAATTAATACGAACTGAGTAGATATTCCAGGTATGATGGGTTATTTCAGCAGAAGGACTGAACTTCAGAAAAGGTCTATTTATGTCACCTGGATATCAGGAAAATAGATTGCTCTTGACAAACTTTAAACTAGCATTTTGTCTACAAATAAAAGCCATCAAATAGTCAGATCTTAAATGACAGAGTTGAAGATGCATCTCAAGAACTGTGTGGTTTTTTTTTCCTATTAAGTCATTGGCTCCTCAGCATTTTTTCACTTCCTACTAAAAGAAATCATTTTTGTTCATCAAAGTGTTTTAGTACATGAGTATTTATCATCCTTCATCCTCTGTTTTCAAATCTTTCCCACAAACAAAACCACAGCAATGAATTCTAGCCAAGTGCAGACTTAGCCTTCTATGTAGACTTCCAGTGAATTGTGATGAATCTCAAGTTTAATGACGGCTGCTGGAATGAGAAAAATAATATTAGGATTGAGTAGGAATGGTAAGTGATTAGTAGTAAATTCAATTAATAACAATACAACATATCTAAATGAGATTGAAAAAAATACATCCAACATATATGTAACTTATTCAGATGGGAGGGACCAAGGTTTGAAGAACAGCTTAACTGCACAATCCAGGCAGTAAATTCAAGTAGACTTTCATCAAGAAGGAAAAGACTATATCAAATGGGAACAAGCTAGAATGGAAATAGCAAAATTATCTAACAGGAACAAATGAGAGTGGAATGGGTCCGGGTAATTACATTCCTGTTCAATGTCCTGCTCAAGCTCCAGAGAAATTAACATGCTAAAAATGGGAAAATTAGGGCAATTGGAAGCTAAAAGGAACAAATTCAAAATGGGAAATTTGGACAAATTTAGTTAGACCCCAGGTGGAGTTAGACCACAGGTGGCAAGTATCAGTGTGACAGATTTACCAGTCAACATCCATGCAAAACATAATGTGATTTTTCAGGGGAGCTAAGCTCTGGATCTGTGCTGTCTAATAGGTATTACCAGTCACATGGGACTCGCAATACCAGCTTATACTAAGTCAGCCTAAAATGCACTTGAAGTCTGCATCACGCCTTGCCCCAGTCTTGGGAAGCCACTGGAGGCTTTTGATTAATTTATTGCTCCTAATACAAATGCTTGTTTCTACCACTAAGGAAAATATAGTTGGTATTGTTTTGGATGAAACAAATTAGTGATTTTATTGGAGAGACTCAGACTATAAAAGGTAATTTTAATGATTAAGAACAACTCGTATGAGAAGTGGCATAACCTATTTACAAATTTAAATACAAATGAAATGATATAAATAATTGTTACATACACAGTTATAATTCCAAGAAAAGTTGTTATAACCCAAGAATTTTTTTCTCAAAATCTACATATAATATAGACAGAAAGATACTTCTGTGTTAAAGCCACATATCTTTTTTAGATGATAAAAATAAAGAATCCTGAGAATTGCTGTATCCAAACTGAAAATGAAATAAAATGGTAGAGAGATGGCCAGCCAGCCTGGTTGAATACGTGAGTTCCAGGTTCAATATGAGACTCTGTATCAAAAACTAAGACTGGAGAAGGACTGAAAAAGACAGCCAACATTGACCTTTGGCCTCCACAGGTACACAAAGAGAAGTGCACACATGCACATATTTAATAGTTTTTATTTGTTCTTGATAGAAAAATGCTAACTTAAAATTTGACAGGAGAAATCTCTTCTACCTGTTAATCCTGTGACATAAATGGTGCCTTTCAGCATATAGTTCCTCTTTTGAAGTAACAGACACACACACACCCCACACACAGACAAGCACTCATACACACAGAGACACACTCATACATACACATGACTACACACACACACACACACACACACACACACAAACACACCCCATACACACAGGCACACACAATGCACACCCACACCAAACACAGAAACACACACTGTCATACACAGATACACACACATACACACACACACACACACACAGCACAGACAAACACTCACACACATAGACATTCATATATACACAAACACACACAGACACCACCCCCCCACACACAGCACAGACAAACACTCATACACATAGACATTCATATATACACAAACACAGACACCACACACACACACACACACACACACACACACACACACACACCACATGCACACAACATCCACAGAAACACACATTAATACACACACACACACACACACACACACACACACACACATAGACACACATGATAGCACAGTAGATTTGTGCTTTGGGTACCTCAAAGACCTGTTTTTTCCCGAATATAGTGGTACTTGTTAGGGAACTAGGATGTTTTCTTAAGGAGCTGGAGATCTCTATCACATTTCCATGTCTAGATACAAAACTTCGTCTTCAGTGAGAGTTCT
The DNA here is from genome assembly GCF_949786415.1 of Peromyscus eremicus. Lineage (NCBI taxonomy): Eukaryota > Metazoa > Chordata > Mammalia > Rodentia > Cricetidae > Peromyscus > Peromyscus eremicus. The sequence goes on from NC_081419.1 coordinate 59,591,512, forward strand.
ATAAAACACTTACTAGAGGCTTCCCCCAGAGGACTCAGAGCAAACCTCAGCTTATATAATTGCAGTGCAGTACCAGTACAGCAGATCCCAACGAAATGAGAAGGATCAATATCCTCTAGAACGTGTTGAACAAAGGAAAGGAACTGATGCCCTCACGAAAAACAGTATTCACAATTCTCTCTTTCTTAAAAAAAATAAAATATATTATTCCACCTTTTTAAGAATAAAATCGGGCCGGGCGGTGGTGGCGCACGCCTTTAATCCCAGCACTCGGGAGGCAGAGCCAGGCGGATCTCTGTGAGTTCGAGGCCAGCCTGGGCTACCAAGTGAGTTCCAGGAAAGGCGCAAAGCTACACAGAGAAACCCTGTCTCGAACCCCCCCCCCAAAAAAAAAGAATAAAATCGGATGTGTGAGGAATAGCTGACATCTGATTTACAATTAGAGGGAAAATAGTTGAGGGAAGCCAAGTCAGAACTGGTCCAGATGCTAAAGTTAGCAATTAGACACCACAATTGTTTCAAACATGTTGAATAAATTAGGAGAAAAATAGGAAAGAATGAATAAAAGTTCAGTAATTTAAGCAAATAAATGGCACATTTAACAATGACTCAAATCAGATTTTGGAACTGACATTATAGTATTAGGTAATGAGAGTTAAGGTTTCCAACTCAGTGAGCAGAGTGGAAGAGGGACAATGGACACACAGAGACGACATTACCAAGAAATGGACATTATCAAGAAATAGTGGAAACCTTACATACAGCTGAATTACAACTTGGGCAATTGAGGGTAACAAGAAACACCCCAATGTAAGTTTAAATTAAATTTGTAAAAACCAAGATAAGAAGACATTTAAAACAATCTTTAAAGAGATAAGTTGGAGTATCTATACTTCAAGCAATGCAGAAAAATTCAGGAGAAAAAAATTAAAACTCGTAATTATTATACTGTTGACATAAGCTGAAGATAAAGAGAACACTATTAAAGTAGAGAGAAAACACAGGCAAAGCAACATCCATAGGAACAAAAACAATAATAATAAATGCCAGAAATAATGAAAGAAAATAGAACAAGTCTTTGGAAAATAAATAAACAAAACCAAAATAAATAAATAAATAAATAAATAAATAAATAAATAAATAAATAAAACAAAAAAGAAAGGTACTGAATAAATGCAAACACTGAAATGAATACCTCATATTTTAAGTATCCTATATGATTATATTGTGTATTTTTTACATATGAACCATGACATTGCTTGTAGTATAAAATCATGATAGGCTATAAATCGCATCTATAGAATACGTGCCACAAAGTCCATTGGTTGAACAATGTCTATTTTCCCCACTTGACTATGAGCTTCAGAAAGATAGGAACCTATCTACCATTTCTGCATTGTATCAAAGTATCTGGCAAACATCAGATATTTGACAATTATCTATTAACTAAACCATAATTTGATCAGTAGTCCTACAACCAAGGTATTGTTTTCCTAGTGGTGAGAATACTAAAACACGAAATCACTTAACCAAATAATGTAGATTGAAACTGACACAGATAGATTTAGTGCAGTGTTCTTTTTTTTTTTTTTTTTTTTTTTGGTTTTTCGAGACAGGGTTTCTCTGTGTAGCTTTGCGCCTTTCCTGGAACTCGCTTTGGAGACCAGGCTGGCCTCGAACTCACAGAGATCCGCCTGGCTCTGCCTCCCGAGTGCTGGGATTAAAGGCGTGCGCCACCACCGCCCGGCTAGTGCAGTGTTCTTATATGAAGCCTAACACTTGCTTCCCATTGATGCCCAACAAATGAGAAAACATCAGAGTTCAGAAATACTATAAATTATTGTCAACTTCCCACGTGGACACTACCAACATAGTTTCTTCTGTAAAGATAGTGCGATGGTGATTATAAACGTGTGATAACATCATTCCTGGCTTCTTAAAAGAGGAAAAGAAAGAAGCCTATTTAGTGTAGTAAACAGCATGTCAGCCTTGTAAAAGAGAAGGAGTTGCATACTTGCTTTCCTTCAGTGCAGCGGTGGCCAACCCTTCAAGACTTTGTGCTTTCACAGTTCTGGTGCTCAACCTCAACTGAGGCATAGAGGGACTATGGCAAACTGCTTGGAAAATTATTGAGCATAAGAGTAGTTATTTATTATTTTTGCTATTTGCACAAATAGCAAGATAGGAACCTATCTACCATTTCTGCATTGTATCAAAGTATCTGGCAAACATCAGATATTTGACAATTATCTATTAACTAAACCATAATTTGATCAGTAGTCCTACAACCAAGGTATTGGTTCTGCATCTTATATGTTGCAAATTGATCATGTTCTTAACACACCTCGCTTCATCAGAGGGGTCTCATTTATTGAGACAACTAGATAATTACTCATAAATACTAGTAAGCAATGAGAACAAAGTCTGTTGTGGGATATGAAATACAATCTATATATGTTATTTGTGTTCTTTATGACTATTGGCTACTGATTATGACCTTCTAGCTTAAAAATAATAAAACTTTTTCATGCAATATGCACAATATTGAGGGGTTTAGAAGTATAATCTGATAGGGTTTAGATTTAAATATACTAAATAAATACTTCAAAATGAAGTTAAAAATGAAAAAAATCTCAATTAGAGAGAAATGGATCCCCAGGAATAAATGCAAGTATAGAGAAATGATAAAAGTATTTCACGAACATCTATAATTGCTTGTAAATGTTTTCTACTCTAATTGTTTTATTTGCAATTTTATTTTTTATACAACAGTTTTCCTGATATTAAAGTCTGTGTTTCTCAACCTCAACAAACTAAATATAATGTAACTATTATTGAAATACTACAATAAAATTTTGCCTTCATTTTTAATAAATATTGTTTTTGATTTACTTAAATAATTTTAATCATACATAAACCATAAAATATATAAATTAATGGGATATGATGTTATACTTATTACACATGTACACTTGGAACCTATTACTGGGTTAAACAAATCTATATCCTTTAACAATTGTCATTTTTATGTGAAACACTCAAAATATTCTTTTCTTGCTTTTGACAGACATTTCATTACTATTATATACAGTTGCCCTGCTGTGCCATGTAGCACACCAGAGCTTCTGAATTCTATCTAACTATAATGTGCACACTGATCAATATTTCCCCAGGTTTCTCTTCTCTTACGTTATATATTTTTGATGAAAAAATCTAATGAAAAGATAATTTACACAGTAATATAAAATCATTAAATAACTTATGTGTATATAGTATATGTGAAAAGTTTACCTCTGTGCTAAAATACTATATATGACTTAACATGAACAATCACAGACAGTTACAAAGAATTGGCCATGCAACACAAACATGACCACAGTCAGATCTCTCACTGAGTTACAGTGGTTGTGAGCTGCCTGGTGTGGTTACTGGGAATTGAACTAGGATCTTATGCAGGAACAGTAAGTACATGTTCTTTACAAGCTAGCTAACCCTTACACTCCAAATATGGAAAATTTTGTATTCTTATTTCTAGCCCTTCTTGAATGTATCATGGATTATTTTTTAGCAAAAGTTAACCTTGTATATAAAGATGCAGAATTAATTCTTCTCTGTATTTTGTACCTCTCATTGAACGTCTTTCAGCCGCCATACCCTTATCTTTCTGCGAACTGCTCTATACCATTATTTTTTGATATAGGCAATAATCATACATCAGGTATTTTAAGTGAATACATCTGTATTTTAAGTGAAAATATTATATATATATATATATATATATATATATATATATATATATATATCAAACAAATAGTCACCACATTGTATTTGCTATATCCATGTCAAGAGATCAGGCTAAATATCATTATGATAGATATGATAACATTTTAAAATGATAAAGTTTTTAATTTCTCAAGAGAAATCTAACAAAAACATGGGTTTTTTTCTTTCTGGGTTTGGGTTACCTTACACAATATAATATTTTCTGGTTTTATCCATTTACTTGCAAATTTAATTTTTCTTTACAGCTGAATAGTATTCTGTTGTGTATATTACCACACCTTCAACATCCATTCATCAGTTGGTGGACATTTGAGTTGTTTCCATTTCCTAGCTGTTGTGAACATCAGCAGTCATGATGTCAAAGTCTTTGGGCATATGCCATGAAATAGTCTGACTGGGTCATGTGCAGATTTATTTGGCTATTTTGGGAATTCTCCATGATAATTTTCAGAGTGATTCCACCAGTTTGCAATCCCATCGACAGAGGTATAACCAAAAGAGGGCTCCTCTTTTGCTGCATCCTCAACAGCATTTGTTTCAAGTTGCTTTCTTGCTCTTAGCTAGTCTGACTTGGTTAAGATTCTGAAAGAGGGTTTTTTTGCCTTCATCTGGATGCTAAGAATGTTGAACAGTTTTTGAGTTTTTTTTAGTTATTGCTATTACTTCTTTTAATAACTGTTTAATCTTTTTAGCCAATTTAAAAATTTTTATTTATTTTTATATGTGTATAAATAGATGTTTTGCTTGCATACATATATGTGCACCAGTTGCATCTGTAGTTCCCTCAGAAGCCAGAGAGGACATCAGATGTTCTAGAACTAGAATCACAGACGAATGTAAGCAGCTATGTGGTGCTGTGAACTAAACTCAGGTCCTCTGCAAGAGCAATATATGCTTGTCATTTGTAGGTCATTTCTCCAGCCCCACAGCTAATTTTTAGTTAGGTTATTTGCTTTCTTGACTTTGTTTTTGAGTTATTTATATATTATGGATATTAATCCTCTGTATGATATATTAAGTTGGCAAAGATTCTTCTGGGCTTCCTCTTCACTCAATTGACTGCTTCCTTTTCTGTATGGATCTTAGTTTTATGATATTTCATTTGTCAATATCATCATATCTCTTTTTCTGACCATATCTCCAAAGGACACTATATATTGGATTGGGACTATAGCTATAGACCCTATAAAATAGAAGAAAACATATTTCTGAGCTCCACATCTTGAGGTATGGTTATTTTTGAGTCTATTATTCTGCCCGTCAGAGAAATATGTAACTTAAAATATATACTCACATGTAATACTGTTTTGAAGTAAATTTTATCTGCTTTGCTAGATTTTAATATTAGCAGTGCAATACTGTGTGACATGATACAGAGATAGTCATTTCTTTTCATTCTAGAAGTAAAATATTTGAGTTTTAATACTTGAAATAGCATATGACTTATCACTTTCTTGAATATTAGAAATACATTTCTTAGAAAACCATATGTGTGTTTCTGGTTCATATAATCTATAGTCAGCTTCTCTTAAGTCCTGAATAATCTAAGTTTATTTTATCTTGAGGACATGTTAGTTTTGAAATGGTTAATAACTGGCATAGTTTTTTTTTTTTTTTGTGGAAACACATATAACTAACATTTCAGTCCACATGCATGCAAACTCCAGGCTTGGCCATGTAACAGTAGATAAGGCAAAAGTAAAAGCATAGAAAATACTGGTACATTAGGCTTCTACTTGTAACCCCTTGGAATACAAGTGTAAGCTATACTACTAAATAACAGGAATGGGGGCAATGCTTTGAAAAAACATCTATGTCTTCTAGTCTCAAGAAGGCTGAACAATACATCATTGAAGCCATTTCAGAATTCTCAACTCTGATGAATCTATCAGGTAAAATGGTCTATAATGGTAGCCCTAAGCAAGTCCAGTAAAGCGTAAGTCAATCTTGACTGAAATTACTGACATCTAAGTTACAAGCAATCAGAAACTATTTATTTAAAGTCACTGTATTTTGGTATGTTTTGATATGTAGTGATAAACACACGAAATAACAATTCATATGGAGGAGGAGATATTCCCATTACAAATATTTTCAAAGCATGCCATTAAAAGGAGCACCAGGTAGTGGCTAGAGGGTGGTAGTATAATATGTTTCTTTATTTGAATTAAGTGACAATTGAGGACATTGTTATTGATACCAGGAGAAAGTAAGCTGTGTGGTGACATGCAAGGGTTGGTAAAAAACACCACACTTGGTAACTTAGAACACAGGAAATGTACAAAGTGAATTCAAGGGATTTAGGTAAGAAGATTATCTGGCTGAATTTTCAATGCTTCAATTGGTTTCTTTCAGTAGCTTTATGGGGTATTGCAAAAACAGAAATGAGCCAAAGAATAAAATAGTCACTTTTCAAACAGAATTTAAGAAGTCAAACATAAAATTGTTTTGCATCTCTAGTTCCTTCATATGGCAGAAGACATTTGAATTAAAAAATAAGGGTAAAATATTAAGAGTTTTACTGGAAGAACCCTTGTTAAGTAATCTAAAATATTGAAGATAGTACCTAACACTTTCAGTTAAACAAAGGGTTTTAAGGAGTTTTAAAACATTACTCTATGGTTACTTTATTTATAGCCCCCCAAAGGGAGAAACTAATCTTAATAAAACAAAACACAAACAAAAAAGAAAGAAAAAGAAAAGTTATGAATATGGCATTTGCAGTAAGGATTGAACCTATTTACATTCACAGGAAACTCAAAAAGATGTCTCAGGACTATATTAACACAGACTCAAATACAGAGAGTGCCAGGAAAGAAGAGATTTTGGGTCTGAGGAAGGAGAGCCATCTCTACTACAAGGGCGACTGACCTGTTTCCCATCCCAGCCTTCTATATAGTAGTTTTGCCTACTTTGTAACAATATGGAAATATATTCTTGAAAAGGACTCCCAGGATATTTCCAGTTAACATGTAGAATTACACTCTTATCCTATCTGTTTCAGAATAACTTTCTAATTCCTGCCTTAAAAAGCTAGCATGGGATTCTGCTCCTAAATCCATAGCAGGATTTGTCATGTTTGAATTGATCAAAGAGATGCCCATGAATCACAAGGCCATAGAATGTCGGACACATGCTTGTATATATGTATAGCTGACGAAGAAGGTTGGTTTGACACACTAAGTGACAAAAAGCTATTAACAGGGCTCAGTCTTTCAATCACATTACCAAGGGCCCAGAGATGAGGATGAGAGCTACACCTTCCAGCATAATTCAAGCTTCCCAATGACCACGGATGCCTGTCACAGGCGAGCACATAAGATCAACGACCTTGGTATCTAGCCCCGAATTATTGAGTAAACAAATTTGGATGAGTAAAAGCTGTTTTAAGATATTTCCTATTGAAATGTTTTGTTCTCCAGTAAATGACAATAGAAAAAAAAGATAGGGGCAGGAACCTGCCGGCAGGAGCTGATGCAGAGGATGTGTACAAGTGCTGCGCACTGGTTTGCTCCTTCACTTCTTTTTTTCAAAGAAGTGGTGTTTTGCCTGCATGTACGTCTGTGTGAGGGTATCGAGATCCCTAAACCTGGAGTTACAGACAGTTGTTAGCTGCCATGTGGGTGCTGGGATTTGAACCCAGGTCCTGTGGTAAAGCAGTCAGTGCTCTTAACTGCTGAGCCATCAGTCTGCTTTTTTATCACACCCGGGACCAGCAGCCCAGAAGTGACACCACCCACAATGGGTGGAGCCCTCTCATATCAGCTACTAATTAAGAAAGTGGACTACAGACCTGTCTATAGGCCAATGTTATAGAGTCACTTAATAGAGCCTGATAGAGTCAACTAAGAGCCCTTCTTCTTAAATGGATATCTTTTGTGTCAAATTGGCATAAAACTAGACAACATAATACACATGGACACTTCTCAGCACTTGGTTTTAACTTCTATGTGTTATTATGTAAGTTTTGATGAAATATCTGACAGAAACACAAAGGAGAGATTTGATTTGATTCATGGTTTCATACGTTTCAGCCCATAATTGCTTTGTCACAGAGGAGTGGGAGGGAGGAGGATCTCAGCTCATGATGGATAAGTAGAGAGAGAAGACACGATGGTGACCTCATATAATCTTCAAAGATAAGACCTGGTGCTGGACTTCTTCCAGCTAGTCCATGGTTTCTAACGTCTCCACCTCCTCTTCCCAGAGTGCCACCAGCTGGGGACCAAGTGTTGTCCCCATGAGCCATGGTGAGCATTTCACATTTAAACTGTGGTATATTTTGTTCTCTCATTAATATTATTAGTTATTATGCACCAATATACTGTAAAAATGAAAAAGATATTTCTTAGTATCTTATTTTAGTACCTTCCCCACCTAAATACATGTATCTACCAGCTTACTTTTTTATTCATGTACCAGTTTTAACATTGAACCCTTGATTTTAGACTTCTAAATCAAGAAGTCAAAATTATCCAACATCTTTATCCAGAATTTTGTGCTTTTTCTCAGTTAAAAATCAAATATGTAATTAGAACTTCTAAAATAAATCTTGAAGTTCTTCCGTCATGGAATAAAATTAAAGTCATAGTGAAGTTATATTAGATTTTGAAATTGAAGATGAATAATCCTTATTAATTCCATATAAGTGTCTCTTTCTCTGCAGCATTCCTGATGCTAGCCATAAAGAAAGGAAGATTTAATTCTAGTCTTCAGGCATCAAAGAAATCACTGTCATGGAAGATGTACACAGAAACGGATGGTCCTGTGTGCCGTAGCAGCATTAAGAAGAATGTGTGTGGAGAGCTGTTAAAGCAAACGGAAAGGGCATCTGATCAGGTTGTGAAAGCAAAATCAAGCCTAGAAAATCTTTTTAACTTAATAAATATACACATTTTTTTCACAATAAACCATAGCATATGGGTAAAAGCACAGCCATAGGTACAACTACTCTACTTTAAATCTATACATCATCAAGTAAGCAGCTTCTGAGTGCGAAAAAGTCATACAGATTTTTCTATGGCCAGCACTGATAGTAGTAAAGTAATAATAATAATTTAAAGCATGAATCTGTTAGGAGGAAGAAACGACTGAGCATAGGGTCTGCTGATGAGTTCACCTGTGTCATCACTAATATTCTCATTGAGAAATTAAAAGATTTGCTTCTAGGACAGGGATAAAACTTGAAATGAAAAAAAAAAGATTAAAATTGTGTTAATAGATTTATAATATCCTGCTAAATAGTCTTTTATTGTTGTTGTATACATTTAATTTATAATTAGTCTTATTTGTTTGGGGTGGCTTCTAAACACTTATGTTAATATATCAACAGACATTAGAGGGGTAGAGTGGAAATGAATATAGTATTTATGTATAAAATCCTCAAAAATTAAATAAAATAAAAGAACCAAGTGAAGTTATACATTATAACATCACCCTCAAAATCGCAGAAGAATCCAGTGATGGCACATACTGTAGACAACCATGAAGAACTTTCTCTTAGCAAATGGGTACCCTTTTAAGAATTTCATTTCCTACCAGTTAATAGCTTAAGAGGATTTGGTTGATCATAGACTGATTTATAACATACTAATAGCTTTGTGGCTCACTTGAGATGTCTGTAATGTGATTGAGATGATTTCATCTTTAATATCATATTTTACAGTAGTCTAGGGCAGCAGATTAGCATTTCTCTGATATAATTTCTCAGATTTTTTTCCTCAGCTGCCATGTTCCCTCTGTACAGTTGGCTGATTAGATAGCATATGACTCTGTAGCTCAGGAGCTGGCTTAATTGGTGCTCTGTGCTGAGTTAAGGCTGTCTTCCCACGCAAGGGCTTTGGGCTCTGCTCTAATTCACTCTGCAGACTGCAATATGTCCCACTGACAACTGGGCGTATTGTTGCTGGGGTTAAGGGCCCCACAAGGTAGTATAAGTGCATTAGGAAAAACTTCTTGTGGCTGAGTAGAAGAACCCAATCCTGACTTGCTGCTAGTATATCAGCTCTATTATATTTACACAGTAAAGAGAGTACAGATTGGCTCATATTGAACAACTCTATGTTTAGTCCTAGAGTCAGAAATTGCTAGTTTTACTTGAAATAGCTGATTTATAAACCTAATAAATTCCATCCTTACTGTTCTTAAAAACTTGATAGAAAATGTTAATATGAACACTCTTTTAGTGTTCAACTTGATAGAAACAAGGAATCTCACAATAGACAACAGCATTTTCTAGGTTCTCTGATCATGCAATTGTTATCACATCGTGTGAGTTCTCTTACTCACAAACTTCCTACTCTCCCAGGCCTCTGATCTATCCTTCTGTTGAATCTTTTTGCTCAACTTTTTTATGTTGTTGTGTTGACACACTGTAGCAATTACAAATAGTTAAGGAGGTGAGTGGGTAGGTGGTAATCTTATAGTATAAGAAGGAACATAGCCCATTGTAGTGGGCAAGGCAGCCAGAGCTGCTGGTCACATTGCAGGAAACAGAGAAGGAACAAGAGGTAGGGCTATCAAATGTCAAGCTGCCATCCCAGTGACAACTTTCCCCCAACAAGTCTCCCTCTCCTAAAGGCTTCTTAAAATACCCTACCTACAGGATGCCAAGTTTTCAGACCCAGGGAGCCATTTCACATTTCATCCACAACACACACAAAACCAAAAAGCATAAATGTGTCTGTTACAGGAAACAGATGAGATAGACATTGGTGAGTGATTTGCAAACTATGTTGATGAAGAAAATTCTGTATTTGTAAAATTTTAATTTTAAATATGAAGACTAAAGCTTTATGTTATGAAAATTAGTCATAGAAATAATATATAGAAAGTTAAGGTTGTCTGGCCCATATTTTATTTAAAAATAGCAGTTACATTACAAAAATGTACTGGAATTCAATAATTTCAAATACTCAGTGAAAATGTTTTAATGAAATGCTTCTCAGTATTAGTATCTTAACTGAAATACACTCATGGAGTATTTACTTCTGAGCAGACACAAGCCTGTGGATGCAATGTAGGTAGATGAAAAGCAGTAATTGCATCATTACGTGTATTAGCATTTCACGCCAGGTTTCTTAAGAAATTAGTGTTTAGAAACCACTGCCTCAAGGCAAGATATTTGGTAACTTACAAAAAATGTTTCAGTAGAGCATTGGCAGCAAAGAAGAAAACTAATTTATAGCGTCTTCAATAAGCATATCATCTGATATCTTTGTCTTTGTGGATGAACTGTAATGCTAGAATGTTTATTTCAGTAACTCCCTACTTTACTTATGGGCAGAGTTATCAGTGTGGTGTTTGGCTAAATGAGATCATTATGGAACACACGACAGACTTGGCAATGACTAACTGAGTGTAACTATTCTCATCAGTCAGGGTTGCAATATCATGATTGAGGCAGCTGTGCCACTGTTAGCCAGGTCATGCTTGGTAATTAATCGACCTCTCTGAGACTTACTTTCTACACTTACAAAGTGGTTTGAATGTATTCTGTTCTGGAAAGCTTGAATAAAACTGTTAGGACAATGAACTTGGGGGTTAATATCTGAGTGCAAAATCCTGATGGGATGCTAATTATCTCTGTCTTGGATATCTCTGTCTATGGATCCTTGGCACTAATAGTTTCATACCTCAGTTGTCTCATTTGTGAAATGTATCTGTATAGTGTAATGTGAGATCATTGTTAGCATATACACAAATGTACACAAAGATATTTTGCTTTGAAGCACACGTAATATGTATTCAACTGTAAAATATTAAAATTATTTAGTAATTATTTAGAAACTTCTATGTTAGATATCAACATAAAGGTCAAACTCTTGACAACAAAATGTCTTACATTACTAACATTTATTTTTATTAATTATATCCCAATGCTGCCATACAGTCATTACTTAATAATATTTGAAAATCAACTAAACATTATTTTGCTTTAGCTAAATTCACACATATGCAGAATTAGAAACACATTGTTTCATTACAATTTATGCAAATATTAATAATGGTAGTATTATAATATAATGGAAACATTCATTGAGACTGCTCTAAGAATGATATTGCTTTATGTTTATTTCCTTCTTGCTTTATAGCTGTCATCTCCAATCTACTCCATTAGTTTACAAAGATATATTATCTCCTGTAAAAAAAATGAACAATGTACATGTTTAGTTTATTTAAATAAATATAACTCCCATTGGCCAAGAATTTGCAAATGAAGATCAAATTTACTATTAATCTCTAAAATACAAATTAAAAATGAAGATACATTCTCTTCCTTTATAAATTAAAGACTTAAAATAGGCCCAGACTGGAGAGATGGCTCAGCAATTAAGAGCACTGATACTCTTCCAGAGGATTCAGTTTTCAATTCTCAGCACCTATATAAGGGTTCATAATGCTCAGTAACTCCAGTACAAGGGTGTCTGACATCTTCCTCTGGACTCTGTAAGCACTTGGCATGCATGGAGTGCATTTATATACATGCAGGCAAACACTCATGCACACAAAATAAAATGAATCTAAACTAAAAAATATTCATATACCACATCACTAACCACACTGACAATATTATACCACAGATTTGAGTAACTAAGACCTATGTAATTGAGATGTCAAATATCTTAATCTATATTCACTCCTTTCTCCATTTTCTCCCACCTGCCACCATTTTCTTAGGTATTATGAGTGAGTAAAAGATCACTATTCTCTGTACTTCTTAGAGGAAGAATACTGTGTGGCTGACTTATGAAACTTAACATACTGTCCTCAGAGTTCACCCATGTGCTAGCATATTGTAAGATATTTTTAAAAAAACTTTCCTATTTTTAAATAGGTTTTATTCAGCAAAAGAAACAACCACCAGAATGAAAAAAAGCCTGCTGAATGAGAGGAAATATGCAAACTTTACATCAGATATGCAATGAATTGTCTTAATATACTAGAAACTCATGGAACTTGGTGGCTAAAATACAACTAATAACTTAATTACTAATGGACTAGAAATCTGAATAGAATGTTTCCCAAAGAAGATATAGGAATGGTCAACAGGTATATAAAAAGTCACTTAGGGACACAGATCATCAAGGAAAGGCAAATCAAAGCTACAAAGATATTAATTTATATCCATTCATAATGGACACTAATAAAATAATAAGCATTATTTAGAATGAGTAGAAATGAAGTCTTGAGTACTGCATAGAAAATGTGCAACCATTACAGGAAAGAGTACTGTGAATCTTTAAAACATTAAAAATAGAACTACTGTGCAATGCTGAAATTCTGCTTCTGGATATTTATATAAATGAAATTAAAATATGATCTCTAAGACATTACCAATTCAATGTTCACTGCAGAATATGCTTCAATAGATAAATGGATAAGTAACATTGGAGATTACACACATGCACACAAACACATACACATACAGAGAGGTGATAAATGGGTGTGAGAAACCTGAAAAAGTGATTTTGAATATTTTGAGAAAGTTCTGTCATGAAAATGGAAAGAAATAAAATGTAGAATATAATTGTACTATATAATGACATGTATATGTAGATATCACATATAATCACATAAGAATTGAAAATAGCTGGAGGGCAGTAATGATGATGGCAGAGATAATCCAAAGAGATTAAAAAAAACAGAATAAAGACCCCAGTAATTATAAAATACATGCAATAATTCCATTTACATCTATATAATTGTACATTTATAATTCCCTTCACACCTACATAGATAAAATTATTCATTTAAAGTAAAATAAAGACTAGCATATCAAAGATCTTTCAGAGTCATGAGAGGAATGTCAGAGCACTTAAAAACACAAATGATAATGTTTTTGTTATATGATGTAGATTTAAAACAAAAGAGAGAAAACTCAAGTGTTTCCTCTGGCTCATACAAGGGAGCTACTGTGCTTGGAAATGTTAGAAAAGAGTCACAGAGCTGTGATGAAATGCTGACGCAGGAGCAGAAAGCTGAATCTTTCTGTCGTGTGCTATTTTCAGAACAAAAGTCACGCAGTGTTAGCTTGTGCTCACTGTCAAACAGTAGATGATCCAAGTGCTAAATTCTGAACACCTAGTCTATACTTTAAGGATATTAAAAATAACATTTCATGAAAAAAATGAACGATTACAATGAGTACAGATTATGTCTAATTCTATTGTATCAGAAATTTATAAGTGTCATATGCTACTTGCTTTATGGAACAGTAGCAATATCTTAAGATACTCCATGAAGGGATTCACAATCCATTTTCAAATTAGGAAGCCATGTTCATTTCAACAGTGCTTGAATTTGTGAGATAACAAGGAGAGACAAACAGAAAGGAAGTAACATGTGAACAAAATGTTAGCAGATGGGGAAGTAATAAGGGGGAGGTGCACCTCCCAACTTATGGAGAGGAAGAAAAGATAACAGAACCATCAGCTTGGTTCTTATTTTTGCTCTAATTTTATTATACTTTCCCTTCCCTTGCAGGCCAGTGACTTGTCCAAGTGCCATGTTTAAAGATTCTACCTATATTACATTTTCTTCCTAATTTATTATCCACTTCAAAGATTACCCTTGATTAAGCTGTTTCCATATCTTGACACAGTTCTCATGTATAAAAGGTTACTGAAGTCACATGTATGCCTGACCACCTCTTTTTTTACAATAATAATTATAAAAATAATAATTAATTAATTATTTTTCCTAGCGCACAGTTTCCCCTCCCTCCACTCCTCCCAGTCCCTTCCCTCTCCCCCTCCTCCTGCCCATTCACTCCTTTCTCTTCAGAAAAGTGCCTGCCTCCCATGTATGTCAGCCAGCCACGGCATATCAAGTTACAGTAAGACTAGGTTCTTCCTCTCCTATGAAGACTGGATGAGGCAACCCAGTAGGAGGAAAGGGTCACCCCAGACAGGTAACAGAGTCAGAGACAGGCACTGCTCCCACTGTTAGGAGTCCCATAAGAATTCCAAGCCACACAACTGTAACGTATGTGCAGAGGGCCTAGGTCAGTCCCATGCAAGTTCTCTGGGTGTCATTTCAGTCTCTGAGACCCTACGACCCCAGGTCTGTTGACTCTGTGGGTTTTCCTGTGGTGTCCTTGGCCCCGTTGGCTCCCATAATCCTTCCTCCCCCACTTCCACAGAATTCCCTGAGGTCCATCTAATGTTTGGCTGTAGGTCTCTGCATCTATTTCTATGAGTTTCTGGGTAAAGCCTCTCTGATGACAGTTAGCTAGGTACCAAGCTATGAGTATAGCAGAATAACATTAAGAATTATTTCATTGAGGCAGGCGGTGGTGGCGCATGCCTTTAATCCCAGCACTTGGGAGGCAGAGGCAGGCGGATCTCTGTGAGTTCAAGACCAGCCTGGGCTACAGAGTGAGTTCCAGGAAAGGCACAAAGCTACACAGAGAAACCCTGTCCCAAAAAACAAACAAACAAACAAACAAAAAAAAAGGAATTATTTCATTGACTTCTTTTTCTTTTTTGCCAGTCATTTTTTGCTCTATCCTAGATCTCTGGGTTGTCCAGCCTCCAAGTTCTGGCCTTCCAGGCAGTGTCAGGATTAGGCTCCCTCTCATGGTATGGGTCTCAAGATGGGCCAGTCATTGGTTGGCCACTTCATAATTTCTGGGCCACCTTTGTCCCAGCAAATCTTGTAGGTAGGGCATATTGTAGGTGAGAAGTTATGTGGCTAGGTTGAGTTCCCAATCCCCCCATTGAAAGTGTTGTCTGGTTAGAGGAGATGGCTGTTCCAGCTCCATAGCCCCTATTGCTAGTAGTTTTATCTAGTGTCATCCTTATAGATTCTTGGGAGTTTCCATTGCACTAGGTTTCTAGCTCATTCCAGAGATGTCCCTGATTCCAGTTGTCTTTCCTGGTATTCTCTCCCTTCATCCTCCCTGAACCTGATCCCTCCTGGTGCCATGTGCACCCCTCTATCCAGACCTCTCCATCCATCCACTATAGTCTGTTTCCCCTGTATAGTGAGATTCTCATCAACTGAACAGATACTAAGATCAAAAATTAATAAATGAGACCTCATGAAATTGAAAAGCTTCTGTAAGGCCAAGGACACCATCAAAAGAAAAAAATGATAAGCCTATAAAATGGAAAAGATCTTCACCAAGATCATCTTACATCTGACAGAGGGCTAATATCCAAAATATATAAAGAACTTAAGAAACTAGACATCAAAAAAACAAATAATCCACTTTAAAAATGGGGTAAAAATCTAAGTATAGAATTCTCAATAGAGGAATATCAAATGGAAGAAAAACATTTAAGGAAATGTTCAACACCTTTAAACATCAGGGAAATACAAAGCCTAACCACCTCTTAAATAAGAATTGCAGTTCTGCTTTTTAAATCAGTTATCAGTCACAGAAGCACTTGAAATGTCTTTTATCAGTGTCACAATTTTGACTAACAATAATCTCCATTTGTGAATGGTTTGCAGATGTGACAAACACACACACACATATATACACATATATGTATATATATATACATGTATACATATATACATATATGTATACATATACATACATATATATACTCATTGTGTTTATAGGCATTTATTTATCTAAGGTTTAAAGAGCACAAACACACTGTCCTGGTAGCATGTTAGCTATCAACCACTAGGAGGAGTTATTCTCTCCTTTTACTCATTAACTGTCATCACTGTTGTCTTGTGTGGCTCCTGTGGAGCAGAAGTACCCCAACTAAGTGATAAACACAATTTTCTGGTTGTCAGTCTTTACTGTGTACTCACATCTGCTAATTTGTATTCAGGCTCTGTTTTTATCCTGCAGCATCCTTTTTATATTGGCTGGGGTCCAATAAATCCAGGTGATACCACCCAGACAGATTTTGTCATAACTGACTTTCAGTTAAGCTGTGCATTGAGGATAGTGGTATTATGTTATAAATCAAATGAAAGGAGAACAACACTTCTTCATATAAATTCAGTAGCCTTGCTTCAGATAGGTCATGATCCCTTGCCTTCTGAATAAACTTGAAGAAGCAGTAAGCAGACATTGTTCCCCAGATCTTCAGCAGTTCTGGAAAATGCAGAGCAGAGCTCTGCTTCAGCTCCATATATATTCCTAGACATCCCTTCAAAACTCTGCCCCTCCTCTGGTAGTACTGAAACTAGCTGTGGGCAGACCAGTGGTCCAACACCAAGATGCAGAACTATTTCATGAGGTCCTTCTATGTGATACTACTTTGATGGGACTGCTATTATCACTAGTTCTTCTGATTTTGACTTCACATCTTCTAATTACATTCTCTCATGGTTTCTAGTCTTCACAGATTGTCAAAAACAATCTCTGATTTTTTTCTCTGTTCTACTTTGGATTTCTCAATCCATCTTGGGTTTCTAATGAACACAACCTGTATTTCATCTTTCTTAGAAAACAAGGGTCACTTATTTTCTCTGACTTAGGGTAGAGAAGGATGTGATACTGTAGATGTAACCAACCGTCTTATTAAATAAGAAACACAGAGCCGATTCAGAGAAGAAAGCCAAGAGATCAGAACTAAGAGCCTTACCCTTCTGGCTTCAGCCAAGAGAGCTCTCCGAAAGGGGCCTACTTCTTGTCTGTTCGTCTTTATATAGTCTAGCTGTTCTGCATTCTCATTGGTTGTAAACCCAAACACGTGACTGCCTCGTCACTGCCTGTATGTACAGCCCTGCAGGTCCTCTATGGTACTGAGATTAAAGGCGTGTGTCTCCAATGTTGGCTGTATTCTTGAACACACAGAGATCTACCTAGTTCTGTCTACCAAGTGCTGGGATTAAAGGCGTGTGCCACCACCGCCACGCTCTTGCTATGGCTCTAATAGCTCTGACCCTGAGGCAACTTTATTTATTAACATACAATTAAAATCACATTTCAGTACAAGTAAAATACCACCACATGATACACTATCATTTTAACCTGTAAGTATTCAGATGCTATAACTACTATAGCATCTGGACCTAAAGGTCTGAATTTCTGTCATGAAATTTATTCAGGCATAGAAACTTGACAACTTCAGAACTAGGGCTTTTGAAAAATTGTAGGGATTTTTCCATAAGGCTAGATCAGGCCATGTGGCACGAAAAGCCTTTAAAAATCTGATTGATATTGCCACCATCTGACCTCCCACACTGTCATTCAGCCCATTTATTCTAGTGTACCAAAAAGACTTGTATTTTTCTAAATGCTGTGTGCTGGAATAAATTCATAATTTTTACAATATTTCTTTTCTGTGTTAATTTTCCTTATTCACATTTCACCCTTTGGTTCTTCTAATATTAAGACAAAAATGTTGACCATAACGATGCCTTCATACCTTGCTTGTCTGCAACATGAACAGTACAAATTTTACCTTCTTATCTCTTAGCCTAGAATATTTTGATCTCAGAAATTACACTTTTTATATTTTACTTTCCAGTGTTTAAATGTAAAGCATAAAATTGGTTTCAGAAATAACAAAAAAGAGAGAACAATTGTTATAAAATACTAGTTCTGATATTTACTATCCGTTCTACTATAGCAATTCTACTAGGAGCTCTGAGCTTCTACTCCCATGTCAAACACTGGGATCCTGTCTGAGTTCAAGAGTGGGAAGAACCTAGAATAGCACTTGACACATTGTCAACATTATGCGAAAAGTCTTGTTACTATTTCTAAGTATTCCTACTAGGATAATATCCAATTACATATTAGCTCAAGGTAAGTCTTTTAAAAAAGTAAAGAGAAACATGTCTTTATATTAAGCATAATTAATGTAAGAGGCTTTATGCCTATAAATGAGAAAAAAAAGTAAGAATTTCAGATTAATTTGTGGCCTCTAGGCACACAGCAAATATTTAATCTTTGAGTTTTCAAAACAGTATGTTCATCTTCAGTCTTCAACACCACCAGAAAGCACCCATAACAAACTACACTGAAGTTTCCATTGTTAAGTCTTGGCATAACCTTTCTTCTGTATTATTGTGTCATGATTTTGGTGTAGGTGTTATGACACTTTGGATTTAGGTTATTTCATGAACATCCAGAGGGTAGAATGTCACCTAATGAATCATTAATATTGCTGTTGCAGCATGTTTTTCCATTATATTCTCTTCCTGTATCATAACCTGACTTGACCTTAATGAATCTGGGAACTAATAGACTCATCACTCATATGACCATGCATTTGAGAACAAGGATAGATGTGCAGAGACCATTCTTTCCTTTTGTTCAGCACCAGAATTGAACCGTTTGGTGATATTATGGAATTGAACAGATGACTTTTTTTCACTCACTCAAGGGGTTCTGTACAAATTCCTTCATCAGCTGTCTATAAGAAATGGATGATTCCTTTTCCAACAGAAGACTAAAGACTGTTTTTCATGTTATTCAAGTTAGAGAGTTGTAAAACAATGTTATAGAAGGAGAACTAAAAGTCTAATAATTTCTAAAGTTATTTTTTTAAAGACAAATATTATTTTACACAGAGTTTTCCCAGACACGAACCCTGGAGTTTCAGATGTGTTAATAGGAAATATTTCAATGTGATTTCTGCAGCAAATACAAGAGGGAATAGAAGTAGCTGCATGGATAGAAAAGAAGACATGTGCAATGCAGTTATAAAGGGCTCAGCTGACTCAAAGATGCTGTATGGCTACTGAGTACTCTTAAGCTAAGAAGGCCTGTCAGAGATGCCCTCTGTTGATGGGAAGGAATTGAACTTTTATTCTTGCATCAAGCAGGCAATGAGGGTAAGGTGCCCGTGGGGAAAACAAAATCCTGAATGAGGTTATTGAGATTCAGAGTTGAGCCATTAGTAGTCATTGTTTTTGCAACTGAGGATGTAGGAAATGTGGGCTGCTCACAACAATAGCACCACAAACACACATCTCCCAGTCAACTATAACATAATAGGTCTTCAGACTTCAATCATGTCCTCCAGAATGTTTTAAATTATGAGTCATGTATACTTCTCTGTGTACAGGGGAAAGAGTGAAGGGACTTAATCAAGCCTTGAGAAATTGGAATGCAAAGCTCATACTTAGAAAACACCCAGAGTAAGAGAGGCCAAAGCTCTGTTTGTAGTCATCAGTTGAGTATTTGCTTTAGGTCTAGACCATCAGAGCAATATTTTGTCCTTAAAGATAATAAAAATTATAAATGGGTGAAAATTATTTATCACCCTATAAATAAAGTTAAACATTTCTTTAAATTAAAAACAAAACCTTCCACACTGAGAATCACAGTGAATCATTCAATTAAGTGCTAAGTGTAAGTGTGAATGTAATAAATTGCACATTTGATTTTTATAAAATGTCACTATATTATTATAAGTTCCTTTTTTTTTTTTTTGGTAGAGCATTCTTACTTTTTATGATGTTATAAGGTTGTCGTAATGCTAAATTTGTTGCTTTGTTTGCTATGACTTTAAATGAGGGAAGGACCTGATCCATCCAAGGAAAACAATATAGGGATAAGTGCCATGAAACGATAATCAGAATAATTAGATATGTGAAAGAAACATTCGATGTAATAAATAAAATGTGCATCTAGGTTCAAACACAGTTGAACCTCCTACTATGTAAAATACATTTGACTGTTAAATGAGGTTGAAAATAGGCACAAAAAGCGAACAGTAGTATTTTTACCATGATTCAAAGTCCCTAAACTATTTCTGAAGCTGGTTGGGCAGTGTCATAGATACTCTTACTTGATCCAATAAGAATGCAATGGAAGATACTTTCAGTAATGAGGATGACAAGAAGAGGAAGGCATCAATTTACAGCAGAAGGTAGCTACCAATGACATATCTTAAATTATTTTTACAGTGAAAATAACTTTCTCCATTATTTAAATGACTTTTTCACTTTCACATTTTTCAAAATAAGACAACTTGTCTCAGGTATGAAATCATAAAATCAATAATTAATTATTGTCCAAAGGTCAGAAAATGAAGTTAACATTTAATATCTAGGAATCTGGTTACTTGCAATGACTTTAAGAGTATTTTGAAATATCAAGAAAATGGTATCCGATTTATGTTATATATTAAGGAGATGAGGAGAACACAATAAAATAAATCTAAAGAAAGATCCTAACAGAGTCTTTCTGCGATTTTCTTAGGTCAATGCTGAGATGAAAAGTGGGTGATAAAACAAGTGTAGCTGTGCAGTTAAAAGAACTGATCAAAAGTATGTAGAGCATGTTTTATTCATTATTATGATTATGAGAGTATGTGTGTGAGTTTGTGCATGTGTTTGTGGAATAGTGTGGTCACTATAGTGTCAGGGGTGCACATGTTGTTAGCAGACATCTTTCAGGAGTTTGTTATGTCCTTCTACTCTCTTCCAATGATCAAAAATTTTTAGAGTAAGTGCTTTTATCCATTGAGACATCTTCCTGGACACAAACACAAATTTTAGTTTCTGAAAGGGACAGCTTTCAGTAAATTTGAGGATCTGCGGGAGAGTGTTAAAGTGAGCATCAGAATCAGACAAACCAAAGGGTACCTTCTTTCAAATTTTACAAATCCAAGAGGGTCAAAAAAGAAAATCTCTCCCTATAAAAATTTTTACAGTATTTTTTTTTTCTTTTTTTGAGACAGGGTTTCTTTGTGTAGTTTTGGTACCTGTCCTGTATCTCGCTCTGTAGACCAGGCTGTCCTCAAACTCACAGAGATCTGCCTGGCTCTGCCTCCCACATGCTGAGATTAAAGGCATGCACCACCACCACTTGGCCAGAATTTTTTTTTTTAATTTTGTGTGGTGGAGCTAAGATGGGTATGTGCTTCTGAATACAGGTGTCCACTGAGGACAGAGGAATCTGATCCCCCTGGGGTGGAGTGACAGGCAGTAGTGAGCTACCAAAATTGTGTGCTGAGAACCAAACCCAAGTCTTCTCTGAGAGTGGTATCCACTCTTAACTACCGAACAACCTCTCTAGCCCTGAAAATCTCTCTCAAAAGGGAAGATTAGGAAGTAAATCCAGGCTGGTTTTTTTTTTTTTTTTTTCCTGATGGAAAACTCTTTGGATCAGTCTTTGCCTGTCTAGCTACAGCTCACGTTGAGAAAGCTTATCCAAGGTACCAAGGCTCATGACTTAGTACAACATATGATGTTTGCTGTGGTTAGAAATGCCTTATCTTCTAGTATGGGCAAGTGTGGTTTCCTATTGAGTAGCAATAATGACAGGTG
Organism: Peromyscus eremicus; assembly: GCF_949786415.1. Lineage (NCBI taxonomy): Eukaryota > Metazoa > Chordata > Mammalia > Rodentia > Cricetidae > Peromyscus > Peromyscus eremicus. The sequence continues at coordinate 59,613,493 of NC_081419.1, forward strand.
ATGGATCCTTCTAAAGTTGGGGTCTTGTGGAAGCATTTGCTTTGACCTCCAAAACTCATGGGGACACCAGACCTGCAAAGCCAATGGGGAACACCAGTGATCTCCTGTCTCATATTTAGCCATGAGGTGCCATGTCTCCTTTTCCTAGACAGTTCTATTCTTTTATATTATTCCACCAGAGGCTCAAAGTATTAGAGATGAGAGTCCAGCAATGCCTGTGAACTACAACCTCACAATTGTAAAACTTTGCTCATGTTTAGTTCATTTACATTAGCTCTGTTATTCTAGTACTGGAAAGATAACAAATAAATAAATAAGGAATATGAGTTATTTCTATGAAATATTCATGAATATCCTTCATTCAAATGGTCTGCTATTTTTGAAAATAGTAACTATCTTGAGATGATTGCATATTGACCTTTTAATTTGCTTTTATTTTTTCAATGTATTCTTAGGCTAGAAAACGGAGCTACTTTGGGGAAAATGACAAAGCTTAATAAAAATATCCTATTGAATATACACACTGTGCAAACAAAAGACATGTAATCTTGACACATTGATTTTTACCATGTTGTTGGATTCTCTATGTTATTGCAATTTTAAAGACTTTTATAGTTGTTTGGTTGGGTTATCAATTTTCTATAAATCAATAAAATATTTAGTGCTTAAGATGTAAGAGACTTTCTGTTAATTTGGATTAACTATTCACTAGGCCATCTGAGCCAAGTCCGTTTCAATGAGAAGAATCAGATAGTTTGTAATTCTGTCTTTGTTTACAACTTCTGATGTGGTTGAGAATGAATTCATGCATTTCTCCTGTCAGAGCCCTAAACCCCAGAGTTCTCTTATCATGGTCACCACCAGGTCATTCCACACTGTGGCCTATGGTATTTAGAGGTCTTTACTTATTGCCTATCTGTAATCAAGGGAATGTTAAACACAGTGTAGAAATTCTTTACTTACACTGTTATGGCTTCCTTCTCTAAGCTCTTTATCAGGCCCAGCAGCTCCCCCAGGAAGGGCTACCTGTTCCATATTCAGCAAGAATGCAGGAAGTCTGCCTTCAGCAAGGATGCAACCCTTCTTTCAATCCCAATGGCATGCTGGCTTTACTTTTATAATGATAGGTTCCTTTCAGACAGGGTCTGAGAGAAGGCCAATACAAATCACATTTTGAGAATAAACTTTTTTCTTTAGTAATAACATAATATGCCTATTTTAAATGAAGAAGCAGTCAGTTTCTAACCTTCCTCCTGAGGGGGCCAAGGCATATCTTGTGGTTTTTAGAGAAAAATAATTGACTTTTTACAAAACAGGTAAATATGTGTGAGGGACTGCAGAGCTAACCCTTTACTACATGGGGTAAAACTATGCTTAGAATGTTAGAAGAGTTGAAGTCACCACAAACCAACAAGTAATTCTGCATTTATCTATCAGCTATTCTTTCTGATAGGCAGGACTGTCCATCATGATGGCCTATTTCAGCTCTGGCCTTGAACATTCCTAAATATTCTTTCCACTGTTATTCATTTCTCACAGTCTTTACTGGTTTTAACTCTACAGTTTAATGAAAAGATAAATAGTGCTTTATGGTGAGATAGTAAGAAATAAATTTCATATTATGTTCTGTGCTTTAAATGGTGGGTTATACAATTTCATTTTGTAGCATCTGAAAAGACTGAATTTGCATTAGCTGTAGAAATATTACTCCTGGGGAAAAAATCACCAAATCTATTTAATATTGCATACTTAATTCCAGATTGTCTCTTTTATGAATTAAAGATAATTTGCCACTATTTTTCAATTTGCTGATGTAACCACTTGCTATCTCTTCTCATTTCTTCCTCATTTTGATCACTGCCTGGTAGACCCGTGGTGGACTTCTCTTTTCATCTTGTCTCTTTTATTTGTCTATACATATGCGTGCGAAAAAGGGAGGAATTTAGGGAGCTTTTCTTTCAGGTTTTTAAGAAATGTGCTCTTCAGTGGGGATTATATTTTGTATTCTACCTCCCCTAATCTTATCAACAGTATATTGTATGCGTTCCCTAAGCTGAAACTTTAATGTTTAAGTAGATTTTTTTTTTTTTTTTTTTTTTTTTTTTTAGGCTTTGGTTTCTAACTCAAATGTCAGAGGTTTCTGGCAATATCAATAAAAAGCCATCAACAGGGCCCTTACTCCTAATTCTCATCCTGACATGTTACAAAAATAAGCATGATAATTTTATGGTCTTCTTTCCTGCCTAAAATGTAACTACATTAATCTGAAAGACAGCTGATTTTTCAAGGTCAAAAGTGCTTAGTTACAAATTGATGAGCTATTATGCGTGTCTGTGGTTTTCTTGATGGCACTGTATTAATAATACTCGTGCAGAACAGGCCATAAAAATTCCATTTAAAGGTATTAAGCCATACTGGGACATTTAATCAGGTTAAAATTCCTGTCAGTTGGCTCCAGGCACGATGTTTTTCAGTCAATGATTAGCAAAGTGTGTGGAATATAAAGATGTATGTCTATTACATGAGTTCAGATTTCACTGAAATGACCTTTTTTTTGTTTTGTTTTCTGCTTCTAGCAAATGATTCAACTAAAATGCACTACAGTGATATTCATTGTTTTAAATAGCTCCCACTGTCCTCCAGCCTGGGTTGTTTTGATTAGGAAATCAGGAGATAATATACTTGGAAAGGTGCTGATATTCTTTCAGAGTCAGACAAAAGCACTCTGGGATGAAGTGTTTTTAAAATATGAATTGCATTGTAAGGTTTCATTTGTGATTTATAAAGGCCATCTCACCATGTGTGCACTGTGCTCTCAGAAACCAAGAAAGATTAAATGAGAGAAAGCTCCAGAAAGGATTCTCCTGATAGCCTTTTACAGTATATATTGCAAGTTCAAGGTGAACACTTTGGAATGCAATGCAAGAGAAATAAGAATTAGTCTGCACAAGTTTGTACATATCACAGAAACAGCCACATTTGGGGGATAAAGAAAGGAATGAGTATTCTTAGCCTGTGACAATCTCTCTTCATTCTAGTAGTGAATGAAAAATACATTTCTATAAAAACAAGCTCTTTGGAAAACCTTTATTAGCAAACAAATGGGCAACACCCAAAGTGCAACTGCCAAGCAGTCTAACATGGCCTCTTTTTAAGTGTGTAAAGTTGGATACTATTCACACTTGCATTTTGTGCATGTTTGTATATCTGTATATCTACAAAAATGCTTGGAAAGCACAAAATTATATTAATTATTTAAACCTAAACCCTTCTAAATAGCCTTGTTCTTACAACTCAGAAGAATACATACTTATGCCAAAGAAACAAATAATGACCCTTACCACTCCTAACAAACTCATCTCCCCTAAAACATTCAATGTATAGACTTTAATTTTATATTAGTACATTTCATTTCTTTTTCGTAGATGGAGGGCTAGAAAGGTAAATAGAAAGTATGTCCCCTGCCAACTGCTTCCTCCATGAGTATCTCGTGTTTATATTATACATTTGGGAAATTTAATGAGTGTTAATAAACTAGTGTTTACTGAAGTTTGTAGGCTACATTAAAGCTCACTGTTTACTATGATTCATTTTTAATATTTTTAATTATGTGTAGTTATGCATATGTGAGTATAGGCATGTGCACATGAGTACAGATGCCCTCAAAGATCAATGACATCCAATTCTCCAGAGCTAGAGTTGAAGACTATTGTGAGCTACCTGATGTAAACACTGAAAACTGAACTTGAGTTCTTTGGAAGAGCAGCAAGCACTCTTAACCGCTAGGCCATTTCTCAGTCATGCCTCTTGTTTATTTTAAGAAATTTTTATAATATTTAATATACCTATATGTGTATGTACATATGCTTGTGTAGGCCAACAGTGTCAGATTCTCTTGGAGCTGAGTTACATACAGCTGTGAGTTGCCTGATGTGGGTGCTGAGAATCGAACTCTGGTTCTCTGGAAGAGCAGTACATGCTCTTAACCACTGAGCCATCTCTCCAGCCCCCTTTATTTGTTTTTGAGACAGATTATCACTTATCTCAAGCTGGCTTTAAACTCCCTACATAGCTAATGCTGACATTGAACTTTGGATTCCCTTACTTCTACATCTGGAGTACTAGGACATTTACCACATGCATGGCTGGTTTTACATGCACTGCTGGAAATCAAACCCAAGTCTGTTTATCGGCGGGGGGGGGGGGGGGGGGGGACACATGCCCAGTTGAGCTTCATTCCCAGAGCTCAAGTTTCACTCTGAGTTGTATAATACTAAAGGTTTACAGAACCATTGTGATAAACATTACAATGTAATACACATTGATTTATTGTACAAAATAGGTTAGTTTCACTGCTTTAAGGTCTGCCATGATCTCCATGTATTTATCTATTCCCTTCAGTACTCCCAAACATGCAGCTGCCAGTGATATTTTACTCTCTTGGTTTGTCTTTTCTAGGATGTTATAGGTTTCAAGTCCTACAATAAGGCTATGTTTCAAATTGTCTTCAGTGAATTCACAATAAATATTTAAACTTCTTTTACTTTTTTTCTGTGATTGCATCCCTCATTTGTTTTGTTCTTAAACTATATTATCTGGTATGATGTGTATCACAGCACTATGATGTGTACCACAGCACTATGATGTATATCACAGCACTATGATATATTAAACTGTATTCCCTGGTATGATGTGTATCACAGTATTGTGATGTGTATCACAGCACTATGATGTGTATCACAGCACTATGATGTTCATTACAGCACTATGGTGTGTATTACATACATAAGATGACTATTACAGCACTATGATGTGTATCACAGCACCATGATGTGTATCACAGCACTATGATGTGTATCACATACATATGATGTGTATTACAGCACTATGATGTGTACCACAGCACTATGATGTGCATCACAATACTGTGATATGTATCACAGTCCTATGATGTGTATCATAGCATGGTTATATATTGATGAGTTAAAGGACAAAACTGATTGCCTTCAAATTTGGGGAATTATTAATAAAGCTGATTTAAATGGCCATCTGTGTGGTTTGTACAGACATTAATTTCAAATGTATTTGGGTAAATTCAGGTTGAACAATTGCTGGATCCTTATTGAATCTTTTTTAGAAGCCTTAAGAGTGACACATTTTTGTTTGAGAAATGTTATTGCCAAGCAGAATTAAATGCTAAAGAAACATTATGTTCATGTTAAATGAGTTCAGTCTGATTAAGCAATTTTCAATAAAAGAAGCAATTTAGCTTTTCAAATATGATTCCTATTTTCAATCATTGCTAACTACATGATTTCATATACACTTCTTTCTTTCTTGTAAATGTTTTATTTTTTTAATTTAAAATAATCAAAATATTTCAGTGCATTAAATTTCAATAAAATTCATTCATTAACATTTTATGTCTTTAGTTAATAATCATCTTTTAATCAATTATGTTATAGTGATCTTTTATGATATGGTTGACCATTTTCATTGATAGTGCTAAAATATATTATGATTTTAGATTGTTGAATTATGTATTATGAATTAATAACCTATCTAAAAATGTTATATATGATTATAGAAAATTCCAATTGCATGCTATGTTGAACCCATTTTTATCACAGTTTGAAAGAACTGTTTATTAAAATTAATTTAATAAATTTGTAGAATTTAAAAACACAGTTGCAGTAGGTTATCCAAAGCAACATTAAAACACATTTTAAATTAAAATTAAAAAACTCCATTGATACTATATCTCACCCCAGTCAGAATGAGCATCATCAAAAAAAAAATAACAAGTAGTCAGTGGAGGATGGGAACACTACACACTGCTAATGGGAGTGTAACTAGTGTAGTCAAGTAAGTGTGGAAATTTTTCAACAATTAGAACTAAAGTTATCATATGATACACTTCCAACATACAATGGCACAAAATATACATATACCATTCTAAAATGGAGGAAACATCATAGTATGGAAATACTGGGCCAAAGGAAGTCTGCAAACCAACTGGGCAGACTCCAAACTCTGCATCTCTGTGTCTGATGTCAAGGTGCTCATCAGATCTCCATCCTTTCAGTTTTGTTGACTGCAATACACTTCTCTTTCTTGGGTTGGTTCCACACTCTGTTAGCAGTTCTCCTTAGTATCCCATGACTCTTCTACCTCCAAAATCTTGGTGTCTCCAATGAAATCCAGGTTTCTCTTTCACAGCTTCACACAATAGCCTCTCTGGGCCTCCATTCAGGGACATCGCTGACCTAAGTCTGACCCCAGGAACTTTACTAAGCCGCAGAAGGAGATTCCACAGCCCCTTTCTTATATCCTTGACTAGTTCTTTGGCTAGAACTATATGGCCAAAGCTTTCAAGATATTCTCCTTTCTGGGGTTGTAACATGCCCCCTCATTCAAATACATTTTCACTAGCTTTCTGTTTTTGATTATTTCCTTCACTGCCTAAATTTGGCTCTTCTGAAAGTTTCTCTGAAATCCTCAAACTCAAATATATACCTGGATCTGCCTCCTGACTGCTGGGATTAAAGCATGCATCACCACAACTGGTCCTAAGCTTTTCCTTAATTCCTTTCACAAGTTGGAAGTTTAGCTGTGGTCTTGCCTTGAAGTCACCACTCTCTTTTTTTTTATTAAGAATTTTTTTATCCATTTTACATACCAACCACAGATCCCCCTCTCTTTCCTCCTCCTGCCTCCCAGCCTTCTCCCCCAACCCACCCTCCCATTCCTTCCTCCAACAAGATAAGGCCTCCCATGAGAAGTCTGAAGAGTCTGGTACATTCAGTTGAGGCAGGTCCAAGCCCTGTCCCCTGCATCAAGGCTGTGAAAGATGTCCCACCATAGGTAGTGGACTCCAAAATGTCAGCTCATTTACCAGGGATGGATCCTGATCCTACTGCCACGGCATCAGGCCCCTTAAGCAGATCAAGCTACACACTGTCTCACTTACACAGGGGGCCTAGTTTAGTCCCATGGAGGCTCCATAGCTGTCGGTTCATGAGTGCCCACTAGCTTGGTTTGATTGTCTCTGTAGGTTTCCCCATTGTGATCTTGATGCCCTTGCTCATAGAATCCCTCTACCACTCTTTTTATTCCATTTAGGATCAGGCTTTTATTTAAACCTTTTATTTCCTAGATCACTAGACCTAGGTCCATTACACTTCCTGGCTCTTTTTCCTGCCAAACTGTACATTTTGTATTTTTTCTTGCTTAGCTTGCACCTTTATGTTACAGATCTGCATAAGCATGGTCACTACTAACCAAGCAACACAGCCAAAACTAGGCTGTTTAATATCTCCTCTGCCAATGCTATTAATTCAAAACACTTCAATTGTATGCTGGAAGTGTGTGATCTGCTTTTTAATTCTTCTTTTCTAGGCAATTACAATTATATATATATATATATATATATATATGTGTGTGTGTGTGTGTGTGTGTGTGTGTGTGTGTGTGTGTGTGTGTGAAATATCTGGTCTTTATGAAATAACTAGCAAGCAAGGGTAATTTGAGAAGGTTGCAGGGGCTGTGATATTTTTGGTTTCTACGTTAGACACTATAGCACAGGGCAAGACAAAGATAAATTCACACAGATATTATTTTCAAATAGCACCTAACATATGAAGTAAGAAACAAGGGCATAAGTCTCTAGATTGTTTGTTCAGAGAGTGGCATTCTTAACATGGTTCTGGAGCAGTACACTATACATAGTACAAAGTAATACAGGGTGGACATAGACCTTTTTGTGAATAGATAAGAAATGACTTTAGATATGGGGAGACAGTTTTTAAAGAAGGAACAAAGGAGAATGCGTTTAAAACATTGTTAAAACATATGTAAAACATCTTAAAGCTTGTTGACAGAGGCAGAATAGTGGATATCTATGTATAGCTGGAATGGGAGGGTCTGCATTGGGGACTAGAATTTTCAGACAGAAACAAAGAGCAGAAACAGATCTTGAGAAAATCTAAGTTCATTTTCTAACTAAAACTGCAGAAGAAGCAGTTGACTACACTATCATAATTACTTTCATAACTCTGTTCTGTTAGCTTTGTGGGTGGTGATCTGTAGTGGAAAGGGTCTGTAATAATTTATCTGGATTGTCTTATTGATTAGAGTGAGAAGTGCCTGGATTAGTAAAGCATGCCTCTAGAGTGTCTGTGAGTATGTGGTTGATTTTAGAGATGGCTCCATGGGGTGCTGAGAAAAAGGTATGTTCTTTTGTGTTAGGGTGAATTGTTTGTAGATATTGATTAAGTCCATTTGAGTCATAATATCTATTAGATCCCTTATTTCTCTGTTAGGTTTCTATCTGGCAGACCTGTCCATTGGTGAGAGTGGAGTGTTATAGTCTCCCACTATTAATGTGTGGGGTTTGATGTGCAATTTAAGCTTTAGCATTGTTTCTTTTGCATATGTGGATGCCCTTGTATTTGGGGCATAAGTGTTCAGAATTGAGACTTCATCTTGTGTCTGAATATATAATGTCCTTCCTGATCTCTTTTGATTGATTTTAGTTTGAAGTCTATTTTGTTAGATATTAGGATACCTACACATACTTGCTTCTTAAATCTTTCTTGATTGGAAAGTCTTTTCCCAACCTTTTACTCTGAGGTATTGTCTGTCTTTGAAGTTGAGGAATGTTTCTTGTATGTAGCAGAAGGGTGGATACTGTTTTTGTATCCATTCTGCTAGCCTGTGTCTTTTTATAGGTAAATTGAGACCATTGATATTAAGTGATATTAATGGCAGTGCTTGTTAGTTCCTACTGTTTTTTTTTTTTGGTGGTAGTGTGTGTGTATTTCCCTTCTTTAAGATTTGCTGCTGTGGGGTTATCTATCGCTTGTGTTTTCGTAGGTGATTCTAACTTCCTTGGGTTGGAGTTTTCCTTCTAGTTCTTTCTGTAGGGCTAGATTTGTGGATAGCTATTGTTTAAATTTGGTTTTGTCTTGGAATATCTTGTTTGCTCCTTCTATGGTGATTGAAAGTTTGCTGGCATCCATGGTCTCTTATTGTCTGCACGATGTCTGTCCAGGACCTTCTGGCTTTCAGAGTCTCCATTGAGAATTCTGGTGTTATTCTGATGGATCTGCCTTTATAAGTCACTTGGCATTTTTCCCTTTCTGCTCTTAATATTCCTTTTTTATTCTGTATGTATAGTGGTTTGATTATTATGTGGTGAAGGGATTTCTTTTGGGGGTCTAGTCTAGTTGGTGTTCTGTAAGCGTCTTGTATCTTCATAAGCATTTCCTTCTTTAAGTTGGGAAAGTTTTCTTCTATGATTTTGTTGAATATATTTTCTGTGCCTTTGAGTTGGTATTCTCCTTCTTCTAGCCCTATGATTCTTATGTTTAATCTTTTCATGGTGTCCCAGATTTCCTGGACATTTTGTGTTATGACTTATCTGCTTTAGTGTTTTCTTCGACTGACCAATCTAGTTTCTCTATTGTATCCTCCATATCAGAGATTCTCCCTCCATCTCTTGTATTCTGTTATTTATGCTTATAGTTCCTGGTAGTTTACTCAGATTTTCCATTTCCAGCACTCCCTCAGTTTGAGTCTTCTTCATTTGCTTCTATTTCAATTTTCAGGTCTTGAACTGTTTCCTTTACCTGTTTAATTGCTTTTTCTTTTTTGTTGTTGTTGTTGTTTATTTTGTTTTGTTGTGGTTTTTTTGGGGGGAGCTTTCTTTAAGAGATGTATTGATTTCTTCCAATTTTTTGTTTGTTTTTTCCTCAATTTCTTTAAGGGAATTTTTCATTTCCTCCTTAAAGGCCTCTATTATCTTTATGAAGTTATTTTTAAGGTCATTTTCTTCTGCTTCTTCTACATTGTAATGCTCAGGTCTTGCCGTTGTAGAACCACTAGGTTCTGGTGGTGCCATATTGCTTTTTATGTTGTTGTATGTATATTTGCACTGGCATCTACCTATCTCTTCGTCCAATAAGTGTAACAGGTATCTGTGTTTAAGGGAGGTGCTCTTGGTCCAATCTGTGTTTGCTGTGTCTGTGTCTCAGGGGGCTACTCTTGATCTAATCAGGGATAGTGGATTCTGTGTCTTAAGGAGCTGCTGAGGTCACAGGGGGATGAGTGGGTTTGGGGGAGGAAGTGGATCTTGCAGATTTCAGGGTCCTATGGGGGATGTTGGTGGGGAGGCCTGCCCTCAGGAGACTTCCCTGCTGTCTTGCAACTGGGGCAGTGATGAGTGGGGCTGAAGGGGCATGGACAAATTCATTTGTCTTAAGTTCAGGCACAGAACTTGAAATTTTGTCCATTTCCAGGGATTTTGTCAAACACAGTTGAGGTGTTCAGAAGAGAAATAAGGAAATATTGTATTAAATCAATGATGGATATCAGAGAAGTGACTGTATTTGGAAGCCAATTTGCAAGAAATTGTCTTATGTAGTTGGATAAATTGAAGTTATGTCTTCTTTAGGGCTCTTTAACCTGGAATTAATATTATACAAAGGTGTGTATATTCTCCATTAGCCTAAGCTTATCATTTTTATTATATTTAAAAACTAAAATTACAAAATGTAAAATTCAGCATGATAGTCAGGTTTAATGGCATTTTATGTAATATATTTATGATTGCCTCTATTAGGGTTAAAACTTCTTCAAACATAAGAGAATGAAATTGTTTTACTGTCTGGATAATAAAGATAATAATATTATCCACATCCACTGATTGCTTCATAATTGTAAAAAACTGTTCTAGGCACTTTCCAATAATTGTTATAACTTTCTGAAAATAAAGGAAATTAGGCTCTGAGTAGTTATATAAATCAGTTAAGGTGCCCTCTCGAGTTGTCCTCCAGAAAACCATTCTGAATGCAAGTGTATCTGCTCTAAATCTTAGGCAGTAAGATGGTTTCCCCAAACACCATCTGTTCAATAAGGCACCTAGAATTAGCAATAACTGAAATGTCTTTTTCACATTAACATTAGCACCCATTTATCTTGATACAAAAGTAAAAATTATTTTGCTGACTTTACCCATGGCTTTTAAACAGGAAAGTTTATGTTAAAAAAAAATAACTGCATCTGGACTTACATAATTTGATTGATTTCAGGAAATGGGACTCTACAAACCATTTTCTCCAGCTATGAGAACAAATTGTATGGCAATGCATATGAATCACAGGTTTCCAACATTAATGCTAGTCTTTTTAAGGAGAAAAGGTAAATTCTATTCACAATTTTCAGTATTTTTTGTGCTCAACAAAATGACATTGTTCATTCACTTATTGAAGTTCATTTCACCTAAGGTCTTTACTTTCTCAGATTATTATAAATGTATTTGTTCCATTGACAAATAAATTTTGGCAACATTCAACTCCTTATTCAGTGGCATTTTTTCTTTAACCTATTCTGGTTTTAAAAAGATTTTTAGAAATATTTTTGAATCTAATAGGTCAACAGTTTATAAAAAGAACAAAGAAGGTACTTTGGTAATTTATTTAAAAGCCTATGCAGGAAATGTCATAGTAAAGTTTAGACAGTTGTTTTGTTCAACAAAATGTGATTTTTGACTTACATAAGAAGGCTGCATTACTAGGTGAGCATTAAATGCCATTAATCTTCAATAATTCAAAGAGACTTTAATGTCACCTATTGACAGGGACAGTTGCTATTGATGATGCAGCTTCTCTGATGAAGATTGAGAGGTGCACTAATAAATGAGTATAGTGACAAGATAGTGTAAGACATTTTCAAAAAAAATAATAGTAGTAATTTCTCATCTAGGGACTGTGACCTATCTAGGCATGGATTCTTTTCCCCAGTGATGTTTCTGGGCATGGGTTCTATCTCTTGAAACATACTTTAAACAGTGAATGGAAAGTAGTCAGTTATTCTCATAATATTTGTGCCATATTGTTGCACCAGTGGGCATAGCTTGTCATACAGTTATTATAGTTGTTAACAGGCCTCATAGCTGGGTAATAATGATATTTATTTGTTCTCTTTTGGTAGTATGCATAGGGACATTCCAGCACTATGAAAGCTGGTCAATGGGTAGTTCCTAGTGATACATTAAAAACTACACTTAAGAATGATTAATACTTTTGCAGAGGGATACTGTTGATTTTTTGTTTTCATTTTGTATCATGATACATTTATGAATACATTTATCAGGTGTAAGAGTTTTCTGGTGAATTTTCAAGGATTTTGTGAATAGATTCATATTGTTTGGAAATAAGGATAATTCATCTTCTCTCCTTATTTTTGTTTCCTTTATTCCCTTTACTTGTCCAATTATACTACCTGAGGTTTCAAGCACCAGATTGAAAAAGAATAGACAGAGTTGGCGTCTTCACTTTATGATTCTAGTGGAAATGTTTTGAGTATTTCTCCACTTAGCATGTGTTGGCAGTGGGCCTGTTGTATGTTACCTTTATTATGTTGAGATACGTTGGCTGCACCACTGGGGCCTCTAGGACTTTTATCATGAAAGGATGTTGGATATTTTCAAAAGTCTTTTATGATTAAAAGTAGAAATATTGCAAACAAAATTATGGCATAAATGACAATATTAAAAGACAGAAATAGACATTTTCATGTCAGTTAATCACATAGATTACCTTAAACAATATGTTTTTCTCTGATTGAATATATTCTTTATTTTAAAAATATGAAATGTTAAATTTGATTTATATTAATATAAATTATATCCACATGGCATATAGGCACATCATCCAATTTACATGATCAAATTTTTAGGCTGCATAAATTGATATACTGCATTAACAAAGACATTGAAATAGAAAAATAAAAGTAATATCCAGTAATTGTCATTGTCTACAAAAGACCGCTGAAGATCAAATCAGTGAATATCTGAGCATAAATGAAGGGAGGGCATAGTAGGAGTCCTCCTAGTCAAGAAGTTGTTGGCAGTAAGTGGGTGCTGGTGGTGGGCTAATGCCCAGATGAACCGACCATTCTCTGGTAGATGACATCACACCCATATGCATTTGGTTTGCAATGGTTTTGAACACTCACAGTTGGTTATTAAAAGAAGAAGGAGGAGTGAGAACAGAGGAAGAGGAGGAGGAGAAGTAAAAAGAGGAGGAGGAAGGAAGAAATGAAGAGGAAAAGAATTGGAGAGAAGAGATGGGCACATGGATATGATGAAAATACCGTGAATACATGCATGAAATTCTCAAATAATAAAAAAAATGAAAAAATAAAATAAAATGAAGATTTCTCCCTCAGAGGAAGATTATTGAAGACCATAAACTTTGTTGATCTCCTCAAATAATCATTTGCTTTTTTTTTCTTTTTTTACATTTTTCCATCTTCATGATCTTTGAACTCACTTAAGGATGTGTAGTGTGGACCTTCTTTGATTGAGACTGAAGCAAATAGGACAGAAAGACTGACAAACTTGATATTTGAAATGTGACTGGACTCCCAGAACCTTAAAATAAATTCCAGCAGGTTGATCGTAAAGGTTATTTTCTTGCAAATATTGAAGAATTCCCCAGAATCATCAACTAACTTAATTTTAATGACTTTATATCTTCTAGATGTCAATATATTTTCTTAGTGTAGTATGTGTTTTGATGTTTCTAAAACATGTTTTGAAATGTTGAAAATATCTTTGATAGCACTAGTAATAGAAAATCACTGGAAACACACATGCTAGACACTAATTATTTATTAAAGTTGCATATAATTCTCAAAAAGAACACAGCTCTTGTAAACTCAGGCCTTGGCCTTTATCCTGTACATACTATTTACTAATGAATAAGTCATTTTCAGTACAGATGAAGCACAAAATTAATTTGTATTTGTATAATTTAATGTTTTTTATTTAAAACATTGGGAAAACATATTTCATTGTAATAATATTGTAATGCTATCTGTCTTCGTTATTTATAGGATTGTGACTCCTCCATTTTACAATGAGAAAAACGGCAATTCAAAGAGAACAGATTGAAGGTATGTTGGCATATTCATGAGAAACACTCAGTGTACTGCAGTAAGAGGTGAACTTCCTAAAGACTTCAAATGAGTCTTTTTTAAAAAATTTAAAGAATCAGTTACACAAGCTAGAGAATTATATGTCTAATAAGTTACAGAAGTGGCATTATTTAACGTTAAAGTAATGCCTTTATTCTACTTTTTTATTCCTTTGTTAATTTTAAAGGCCTCTTGTAGCATTAATTATAATATTATAGAGTATAAATTTAACCCATATTAAAACTAAAGAGTATTCAAATGAAATTATAAAAAATGTTGCCTGCAAAGTCAATTTTGAAACTTTATTTTTATCACAAAAGAACTTAAAGGAGATATAAATTATTGAAATAAAATTTAAATCACTCGGCAACAAGCTATGTACCCCAAGTTAATTATCCTAAAATAATTACAGATAAATCTTTCAGAATTGATGTTGTAAGTTAATTTTTTCTATATTGTATACCCATTTTATACTATTAAATTGAGCAAATTAACAGTTTTGCTTCTCTTCCATCTTTCTGTATTTCTGCCAAATTTTATTATTCATATTTTGGATGCTATATTTTAAATATTTATAGTTATGATATACAGCAGAGCTGTTCATAAATAATTTATGGTTTTACACTTTCCAAATGTGGTATAATTGTATCTCTAATCCTATTTTCAATCTTCTAATTTGCCACAAAAACAGAGACAAAATCTGAGCAAAACCAAACAATAACAACAAAAAACAAACGAACAAAAGAACAAAAAACCAAATCCAAATATTTTCTGTGGTCCAGAAGGATGAAAGTTGGAGAGTAGAGTTCCAGTGTGATGTGTGTACTTTGTGGCTTGTAGACAGCTGCCTTCTTCTTTTGATTATGCATGGTCCTTCTGGATGGAGGGCAAGAATTGATTCTCTGTCTCTGTCTCTGTCTCTGTCTCTCTCTGTCTCTCTCTGTCTCTGTCTCTGTCTCTCTCTCTCTTTCTCTCTTTCCCTTTTCCCCTCCCTTGTCTCCTCTCCCTTCCCTTCCCTTCTCTTCCCCTTCCTCCCACCCTCACCTTCCTTCTTTCCTTCTCTTCTTCATCATTGTTTTTTTTATATTTATTTAATGTGCATGTGTGCGTGTGCTTGCATGTGTGTGTGTGTGTGTGTGTGTGTGTGTGTGTGTGTGTGTGTGTGTGAGTGAAAGCACATGTCAATGTTCTCACATGCACATGTACCTCTGTGCTACCTGGAGGTCAGAGGACAACTTGTAGGAGTTAGTTCTCTCCTTCTGCCTATGGATTTTGTGCTAACTAAGTTTATTTAGTTCAATGGCAAGTACCTTTATCCTTGAACCACCTAGACAGCCCAATCATCAATTTCTTTATTAAGACAAATGTCCTATTTTCTTTTGTCTTTGTTGCTGTGATAAAACACTGGCCAAAAACAACTTGGGAGAGGAAAGGCTTCATGCCATCTCGTGCATTAAAGTCCATCATAAAGGGAAGGCATGGTACATATGCCAGGCTGGAACATGGACACAGGAACTGAAACAGAGACCACATCAGAATATTGCTTATCACCTTGTTTCTGGCTCAGATTCAGCTACCTTTCTGTACTAGCCAAGTATCTCTAGAAGAACAGAACTGATAGGATGAATGTATATGTACAAACGGGATATTTATTAACCTGGCTTACAAGCTGTGGTTCAGGTAGTCCATCAATAGCTGAAAGTCCAATATTCCAATAAATGTTCAGTCCATGAAGCCAGTTGTCTCAGCTGGTCTTTAGTATCTGTTGGAATCCTAAAGAAATAGACTCTAATGCCAGTGAAGGAATGCCTCTGTATCATAAGAGATGAACTTGCCAGTGAGAGCAAGGATAAGCAGACAACAAACAAAAGCTCCTTTCTCTCATGTCCTTTACATAGGCTACCAGCAGAAGATGAGGCCCAGATATAGGGTGTGTCTGTGGAGTGCAAATGATCCAATTAACATAAGTGTGTAATACAAATCTTATAAGGTCTTATAGTAAAAAACCCAGAACCAGATATTGGAGTGAAAGCTGAGAGATCAGAGAAACAGAACAAGCCACAGCCACATTCTTACCTCTACAAAATCCTCAGTCTCAAGACAGTGAGTTCCTGTTTCCTCAGACTGAAAGCCTCTGAGCCCTCATCCCTGAGGGTCTCAATTGAACTGCTGCTTAGTTCCTGTTTCCTTGCCCATTATATACTGTTCTCCACCCAGCCATGTTACTGGGATTAAAGGTGTGTGTGTTTCCCAAGCAAAGACGTGAGATCTCAAGTGCTGGGATTAAAGGTGTGTGCCACCACACCTGGCTCTGTTCCCAGTGTGGCCTCGAACTCACAGAGATCCAAATGGATCTCTGCCTCCTGAGTGACAGGATTAAAGGTATGTGCCACTACTGTCTGACATCTATGTCTAATCTAGTGGCTGGCTCTGTCCTCTGATCCCCAGATAAGTTTATTAGGGTACACAATATATCACCACACAGGTGAGTCCATTTGATTAAATTCTTTGTTAATTCCAGATATAGTCAAATTGACAGCCAAGAATACACATCATACTTTCCTATAGACCTCATGCACACTTGACTATGGAAAGTACTGCCTGCAGTGGACTGAGCGCTCCTACATCAATTTCCAAACAAGAAAATGCTCCACAGATGTGTCCAAAGGCTCTCTTTTGGAGGTGATTTCTCTATTAGGATCTCTTCTCCCCAAGAGTTTCAAGTTGACAACTGTAGCTAACTATGAAAACAGCTATAATCTGAGCTGGGGACCAGTCACAATTATCACATTTAATATAATTACCCACTAAAACCCCTAACTTCAGATATGATTACAATGGAGTGATGCTTCAAACTGTGAAATTGGGAAGAATATTCTGCATTCAAATTTATGTAGGCATATGACTTTGCAAGACAAAGAAATGTGAAAGGAAAAATTTTAAACCCCACTATGACCTCCATCAGTGAGGACAGTCTTTTAGAAAAAAAGCCTTTCAATACCATTGTGCTCTGAGGGGTCAACAAGAGTAGAGATCATGCTGATATATCTGGCAGCAATGTGTCAAAAGTAAATGATGTTTGTTGTGTGAAGTCACTGAAATATTGAAGCAAATTGAGCAACACTTCCATTCTTTGATATTATTTATTTTTTCTTTATTTATAAAGTATAGTATCCTGGGCTAGAGAAAAACGCCAGCAATTGGCTTGCTTCTCTTGCGTAGGGTAAATATTTGATTCTGAATGACCACAAAGGGGAAGCCCCCAGCTGCTTGTAACTTTAGCTCCAGGCGATTGGCTACTTCTGGTCTACTTGGGCATCTTCACTTGAGACTTACATACATAAAGCCACATACACATACAAATTAGTGAAAAGAAGACTATTTTTAACTAAAAAATTCTGTTATGTCTCTCATAGACAAGTCTGTTTCTCCATAAATTGAGATAATATAATTATTATTTGTTTTATTGTAACACATGCACACTCACCAGATTTCACTGAGCTTTGCTGTCTAGAATTCTGAGAACAGGCTGATATTTACTCTTCATATTTGGTGTACTTTTCTGTTGGAAATAACATGAATGTTTGAATTCTTCTTATTGAGAGATGCTATAATACAGAAAAATACTTAAAACGTAAATGGTGGCATAATGAGTAACTAGAAATCATTTCCAGGGGAAAAAATTGTAACATTTACAGAATATATCCTACTCTTCAGAATGCAGTAAACTTTAGTATTTCACTCTCACCTTCTTTGGGTCTTAATAAACACTCTAACTTTTTTAGTTATTATTTCTTTGCTCGCTCTCTATCTCACTCACTATATAGGCTTTAATTTTCAAAAACTAGAATAGCAAATGGATTTCTCTTTGTCTCTCAATTGAAAGATAAATGATTTATTAAAACAATGCTAGAAATTTTATACTAAAAATAACTTATTTTAATGATAATCTGTATCAGTGGCAAACTTTAGAAAAAATATTTAAAAATTACTTCAACATTTTATGTCAGTGACACTGTGAGAGTACTAATGCTATGTATAACCAGATATAATCTTAATAAAATTTAATTTCACATTCTTGATAATTTTTATTTTTATCTATCTTTGCTGACCATAGGATACGTGAAAAATAATATAACTAATATAATACTGATGTTTATAGTAAGATACAAAAGTTGTATTATTTCATGACAAATATGAGTCTTCTATACAGTGTTCTGGAAAAAGTGATCCTGATATGATCTACATTGTCAGGTAAACACCACTGTTAAGCATATAAACAAATGAAATTTATTAGATTTAAAATAAAATAGAGATTAAAATTAGAGATTAAACTATTTCTTCCTTAGTGAGGTAACCCAGACTCAGTAAGACAAATATGCTAAGTATTCATTCATAAGTGGATACTAGAAGTAAAGCAAAGGATAACCAGACGATAACCCACAGCTTCAGAGAAGCTAGCTAACAAGGAAGACTCTAAGAGGGGACACATGGATAACCCTGGGAAGGGGAAATAGATGAGTTCTCTGGAGTAACTGGGGACCAGGGGTAGGGTAATAGAGGAGAGGGGATAGGGGATGAGAACATGAGGGAATGGGATGGTCCAGCTGGAGGAGGGACAGAGAGGGAGAGCAATGAAAGAGCTATCTTGATAGAGGGAGACATTATGGGGTTAAAGAGAAACCTGGTGCCAGGGAAATTCCCAGGAATCCGCAAGGATGACCCCAGCTTAGAATACTAGCAATAATGGAGAGGGTAACTAAACTGGCCTACCCTGGTAATCAAACTGTCATCATAGAGTCTTCATTCAGTAACTGATGGAAGGAGATGCAGTGATCCACAGGCAAGCACCAACCCGAGCTCCGCTACTATTGTCCCCCTGAAGAGAGGGAAGAGGGATTATGTGAGTATGGGGGTCCATAACATCATCTGGAATATACAGAGACAACTGAACCAAGCTCTTAGGAACTCATGAACTATAGAGAGACAGCTGTGGAGCCTGCATGGGACTGGACTAGGCAATCTGCATGTGGGAGACAGTTGTGTAGCTTTATCTGTTTGAGGGGACCCTGGCAGTGGGATCAGGATCTATCCCTGGTGCATGAGTTGCCTTTTGGAGCCCATTACCTGTGGTGGAACCCCTTGCTCAGCCTTGATGCAGTGGGAAGGGGCTGGGTCCTGCCTCAACTGAATATACCAGGCTTTGTTGGCTCCCCATGGGAGGCCTTACCCTTTAGGGAGAAGGGGATTGGGGGGGTTGGTATGCAAAATGAATAAAAATTTTTTTCTTATTAAACTATTTCTTTTTTTTTTTTTTTTTTTTTGGTTTTTCGAGACAGGGTTTCTCTGTGTAGCTTTGCGCCTTTCCTGGAACTCACTTGGTAGCCCAGGCTGGCCTCGAACTCACAAAGATCCACCTGCCTCTGCCTCCCGAGTGCTGGGATTAAAGGCATGCGCCACCACCGCCCGGCATTAAACTATTTCTTATTGAGTGTGTCCTTTGCTCTACAAAAGCTTCTCAGTTTCAAGAGGTTCCATTTACTAATTGTCACTCTCAGTGTCTGTGCTACTGGTGTTATATTTAGGAACTGGTCTCCTGTGCCAATGCGTTCAAGACTACTTCCTACTTTCTCTTCTATCAAGTTCAATGTAGCTGGATTTATGTTGAGTCTTTGATCCACTTGGACTTGAGTTTTGTGCATTGCAACAGATATGGATCTATTTGCAATCTTCTGCATGTTGAAATCCAGTTATGCCAGCACCATTTGTTGAAGATGCTTTCTTTTTTCCATGGTACAGTTTTGGCTTCTTTGTCGAAAATCATATGTTCATAGGTGTGTGGATTAATGTCAGGGTCTTCAATTTGATTCCATTGGTCCATGTGTCGGGTTTTATGCCAGTACCAAGTTGTTTTTATTACTATAGCTCTATAGTAGAGCTTGAGGTCAGGAAACATGATGCATCCTGAGGTTGCTTTATTATACAGGATTCTTTTGGCTATCTTAGTTTTTTTTTGTTTTTCCATATAAAGTTAAGTATTGCTCTTTCCAAGTCTGTGAAGAATCGTGTTGGAATTTTGATGGGGATTGCATTGAATCTGTAGATTGTTTTTGGTAAGATTGCCATTTTTACTATGTTAATTCTACCTATCCATGACCATGGAAGATCTTTCCATTTTCTGATATCTTCATCAATTTCTTTCTTCAGAGACTTAAAGTTCTTATCATACAGGTCTTTCACTTGCTTAGTTAAGGGTTACCCTAAGGTATAATATTATTTGTGGCTATTGTATAGGGTGATGTTTCTCAGATTTCTTTCTCAGCCCGTTTATTATTTGCATATAGGAGGGCTACCTATTTTTTTTTTTAGTTAATCTTGTATTCTGCCACCTTACTGAAAGAGTTTATCAGCTGTAGGAGTTTCCTGGTAGAATTTTTGGGGTCACTTATGTATACTATCATTTCATCTGCAAATAGTGAAAGTTTGACTTCTTCCTTTCCAATTTGTACCCCCTTGATCTCCTTTTGTTGTCTTATTGTTCTAGATAGAACTTCAAGTACTATGTTGAATAAGTATGGGGAGAGTGGACAGCCTTGTCTTCTTCCTGATTTTAATGGAATCGCTTTATGTTTCTCTCCATTTAATTCGACGTTGGCTGTCAGCTTGCTATAAATTGCCTTTGTTATGTATAGGTATGTTCCTAAAAGATCTTCACTAGCCCCACATCTGACAGAAGGCTGATCTCCAAAATGTATAAAGAACTCAAAAAGCTAGACTTCAAAATACTGAACAATCCCATTAAAAAAATGGGCTATAGAGCTTAACAGAAAATTCTCAACAGAAGAATCTCAAATGGCTGAAAGACATTTGAGGAATTGCTCAACATCCTTAGTCATCAGGGAAATACAAATCAAAACAACTCTGAGATGCCATCTTACACCTGTCAAAATGGCTAAAATCAAAAACACTGAAGACAGCTTATGTTGGAGAGGATATGGAGCAAGGGGAACACTCCTCCACTGTTGATGGGAATGCAAACTTATACAGCCACTCTGGAAATCAGCATGGTGGTTTCTCAGAAAATTGAGAATAAGTCTTCCTCAAGACCCAGCTATACCACTCTTGGGCATATACCCAAGGAATGCTCAATCTTACCACAAGGACACATGCTCAACTATGTTCATATCAGCATATTCATAATAGCAAGAACCTATAAACAACCTATATGTCCCTCAACTGAAGAATGGACAAAGAAAATGTGGCACATACACACAATGGAGTACTACTCAGCAATAAAAAAAACAATGATATCATGAAATTTGCAGGCAAATGGATGGAACTAGAAAAATATCATCCTGAGTGAGGTAACCCAGACTCTAAAGGGCAAACACAGTATGTACTTACTCATGAGTGAATACTAGACGTGAGGGAAGGGATGGCCAGACTGCAATCCACAGCTCCAGAGAGACTAGCTAATAGGGAAATACCCTAGGAGGGACACATTAATGGCCCAGTAAATGAGAAATGGATGAGATATACATGAGTGGACTGGGAGTGGGGGGGGGGACAGGGGGCGAGGAGTGGGGGATGAGAATATAGGGAAATGGGAGGGTCGAGCTGGAACAGGGACAGAGTGAACGGGCAGGGAGGAGATACCATGATAGATGAGGACATCATGGGAATAGGAAGAGGCAGGGTGCCAGGGAGGCTCTCTGGAAATCACAAGGATGACCCCCACCTGGGAGTGCTAGCAGTAGTCTAGAGGGTTCCTGGACTGGTCTACTCTGGTGACCGTTCTAGCGAATACCCTAACCACCGTCATAGAGCCTTTGTCCAGTGACTGATGGAGGCAGATGCAGATATCCACGGCTAGGTACTAGGCTGAGCTCTGGGAATCCAATCAATGAGAGAGAAGAGGGATTGTAGCTGGAGAATTTCTCTCCAGCTCCCGCCACCAAGTCCCGCCAGTCCCAGAGCCCACTTATAAAATAAACATACAAACTCTTATATTATTTAAACTGCTTGGCCATTAGCTCAGGCCTACCATTGTCTAGCTCTCACTCTTATATTTAGCCCATTTCTATTCATCTTTACTTTGCCACATGGCTCATGGCTTACTGGTACCTTACATCTTCCTTCTCCTGGCGGCGGCTCCAGGCAGTCTCTCTCTTCCCTTCCCTTCCCTCAATTCTCTTCTCTGTTAGTCCCGCCTATACTTCCTGTCTGGCTATTGGCCAATCAGAGTTTATTTATATATAGCGATATCCACAGCACTTCCCCTTTTCTTTTTTTTTTTTTTTTAAAAGGAAGGTTTTAACTTTAACATAGTAAAATTACATATAACAAAACAATTATCAAGCAAGAATTATAGATACAATATTAAAGAAGAGATCCTATCTATCTTATATTTGTGAGTTTAAGGTTTTATATCTAACTTATCTTTTATTATAACTAAGGAAAATTGTAAGTATCTAGTCTTTAACCACATCAAAGACCTCAGAAGGATATAACACTGCCTGAGAAATGGGAGAAGGATGCAAGCAATTTTTGGGAGTCTTGCAGGGTAGACAGAGACAGTTGAGCCTGGACAGTCATGCAAAGTTTTCTTGTAAAGTTGGGGCATCTGTCTTCAGCCCATAGGCCTAGAGTCTCTTATTCATTTTTTTCTGTGTCTTGTAGAATGTCTGGCAGTTTTCTCTGCAAAGCAGGAACCTGAAGGACCATTTTGTCAAGCAAAGTTCAGTGGTCACCTTTCTATGGGTCCTGCATGTCCAGTTGATCAAGCAGTCCAGGCAAGAACAGTTTCTTGCCCAAATGGCTATTTTTGTCAAGGTGAAGATAAACTCCATATGGAGTGTCTTTGATGCCCATCCTCCTCTCTGAAGTAAATCGGTGCTGTCAGGAGCAGAAATGTCTCACTGTCCAGAAAGTCTATTGTTTCTCTTGATGACTTTTGGAATTTTGGTAACTAGGGATAATCATTTTTGGAATGCAGTAATGGAAGTTGTCAAGCATATTGTTTTTTCCTTCATTGTGACCAAACTCAAATTCATAGTGAATGTGCTTACATTCTGTAGATTAATTTGTGGAGGGAATGCAGTTGTGAACCTAGAAGTGGTGGAAAGGATTTTAAGGGTTTTCTAATTATCCCTCTGCAATTCACATTTTGTTATTAGCTTATGTCATAGTTAGGGTTTCTGTTGCTATGAAGAGACACCATGGTCATGGCAACTGTTATAAAGGAAAACATTTAATTGGGGCTGGCTGATTGTATAGAGGTTTAGTTCATTGTCATGATGGTGGGAAGCAAGGCAGTAGCTAGGCAGACATGGTGCTGTAGAGGTAGCTGAGATTTCTACTTCTGGATGGCAGTCAACAGGAAGAGAATGCCACACTGGGCTGACTTGAGCATTAGAGACCTCAAAGCCCACTCCTAGTGACATACTTCCTCCAACAATGTCACACCTCTTTCAATGAGGCCACACTTTCTAATAGTGGGCTATAAGCCTATGGGGGCCATTTTCTTTCAAACCACCACAGCTAATATGGTACAGAGGTTCTTTATGAATCCATTTTTCTTGAAATACATTTTTATTAACTTAGTAAACCACGATCATTCTTTTTTCTTGAATATGTGTGTGTGCATGTGCCTGCGTGTGTGTGTATGTGTGTGTGTGTGTGTGTGTGTGTGTGTGTGTGTGTGTGTGTCCCATGCACGTAGGTACCAGTAGAAGCTAAAAGAGGGTGTTGTGTAATTTGGAGTGTTAGTTGTGGGTGGCATGACATGGGTACTGGGAACCAAACTCAAGGACCCCAGAAGAGCAACAAGCACTCTTAATTACTGAGGCACCCCTCAGTCCTATCCTCCTCACCAATTTTTTTAATGTGAATATTCTTAATGCTTCTTTTTCTTTTTTTTTTAGAAATCATGTTTCTTTTAAAAAAGACAGATTGCAAAGTTTTTTCTCCCACTGCACTTAATGCCTGGATTTTTTTCTTTTCTTTTTGACCTTTACAAGAGCACAAATTTAAAGCTTTAAATACCGAATGTCAGAATACTTACCTAGAGGCATAAGGAGCTCACTCATAGCAAAGTTATTATACAGTTCACATACTTTTATATAGTTTCTGTCTAGGTAGTAAAAGGTTAAACCCGCTTTCACAATGCAAAAGCCAAACAATGACAAATGGAAGGGCATGTTTTTTAACCTCTTTTTATTATCTGTAATGTTTAAGAAATACCACAGCGAATAAAACACTTTAAATGGAAACATTTATTAAAAAGACGATGTCTGTTATGGCATCTTATGTTCCCCTAGCACAGAAGCAAATTTGGAAACCACCAGGAAGAGAACAATAGAATTTTAATTAAAGACAATATTTTGAGTATAAGATGAATGGGACATTTAAGTCACTTGTATTCAAAATTGGCATTTGTAATTTCTGTTGCTCAAAATATGTGATAATGTTTTGCTTATATTAAATATATTTGAATTTCCAGAGTTTGCCTTACAGTTTTGCTCATAGTGACAAAGTTCTAATAATTTTCAATTCTGAATAAATATATTCACGGCAATATTTTTTTCATTTTCATGGAAACTCAATTTGAATGTGATGTCTTCTAACACAGAGAAAAAATATTGAGTCTGTGGTTCAAAAGTTCTTATGCCTGAGGAATTTAATGATGGTTCTTAGACTTTGAAGGAGTCACTGGAAGATGAGTTTTTCCACTGACTGTGTTTAGATAGATTCAGGATAAAATGTGGATAAAGAGGGAAAGAAACAAGGCTTGAACTACTGAAACATCTTCTAGGTTATCTGAGAATGGGGATGGCAAACATTAACTAGTTTGCAGAGATAAATAACATCCAAACAAAGAACATGAGGCAAAATTCCTCAAAAAGCAACTTGTGAGTCAAAACTGCACAGGGATCATGCCACAGGCAGGTTTTCAGGGGACTCTGTTCATCTGTGGCTGCAGTGTTCCTGACACAACTTGGCCATGCAAAACCAGAGTGCATCAGTGCAGACTGCACACCAGTGCCCACAGAACTGCTGGAAAATATCATGTACCTCTTCAATATTTTTAATCTTGACTAAACTTGCATTTATTTTGAATTTTAAAGTACTTTTGGTTTCAACAGTTTGTTTTGTCATTATAAATACATCAGTAGAAAATATCAAATTATGTATATGGCATGGGTAACTATTGTTAGTTAAATGTGGTATTGAAGAATATTTTTTATTTCTCTTCAGGAATTTATAATTCCAGAATTGATCAAGAAGCTTATCAGAACTCTCCAGGTAAGATTGCACCTTCGGAACTTTGGGGGTTCTAAATGCTTGCATACAGAAAAAAGAATATTATCTATTATCTCATAAGTAACTCACTTTCCTTTGGGAGGGACTTGGTTAAGTTGTTTTAATGTTCTATGTTTCAACATTTTGCATTTGTATAAAAGCATTTGTGGTATTTCACTTCCTTCGCATTATTATTTATCTTTGCAATTATGTTACAAAATCTTGAAGTTTTTCTAGGTATAAATACTTTACACTTCCGTGTAGTTGAAAGTAAATTTATATCTTCAAATCTTAATATTAAATTTTGTCCATGAGATTTATGAACAAAGAAATTTGATTTCTGTCCTATATTTTTTTAAAATGCTCTGTCATCACAAATGGTATGATTTTACCTGAGTGTTATGTAAATATTATTATGCTATTACAGAGGATTTAATATAGTTTATGTGTTTGTAGTTAGAAGCATAGGTGAATAGTTTAAGTGTGTGGGCAATTTTTATTATTCTTTGGCTTCATCAGAAGAAGAAAATGTAAAATGAGTGATCACACAGCAACTGTCAAAACTGTAACTCTCTGGTTTTAAACCAAATATAAAAATGCTTATACCAATATAAATCTTGAGCCAATAGAAAAAAAGGTTATAGTTTCAGAAATACACTGGTATGTTTCCTAGTTTACCTTTTGTCTAAAATCTATTGTGAAACACAACAAACTATAAACTGAGTGCTTTCTTGGATTTGATTTCCTTTCCTTTTTCAGGATCTGTGTCAGATTTTCAAATTCTGTTGGTCTCATGCATTCTCTTCTCATTTCCAGTAATTATTAAACTATACTCTGAATTTAAAATACCTTCTAGTAATCAATTTTACTAACATTAGTTCATTAGGTGTTAATCCTTAATCTATAAAATTGTAAGTAAATTTTTCAGTAAATCTTAATAATCTATTCTTTTAATAATTATGTCATTTTTTATATTTTATAGAATATCAATCACATGATTATATAGTCTCGTTTTTCTGACATCTGTAATGATGAGTTTATTATTAAATCATCACTATTTAATTGATGTAATATGTTAATTGAGACTCAAGCTTATAGCTTTTGTCATGTTCCTTACAATGTCTTAAAGCAAAGATTCATAATATACTTTTCTTCCTTCAGAGAACTGCAGTTGGCATACAGTTTTTTTATTTCTTGAAGCGTGAAATCATACAAGATAAATGACCAGACTTCCCATATAGTATTTTCAGATGAAACAAATGCTCTCTGCCATAAAATGAAACCATTTAAAGAGTGGTTTGAAAAACTGAAACTGTGTTCTGAACTCTATAGCTTTTGTAGCAATAGAGGATGCAGCTGAAGGTATATGGCAAATGTATACTCCAGGAATTAAACCTTTACTGCCAGACTCTTACCTGTCTTCAGAATATCCTGGTAGATGTGTTCTATTCCTACTACTCTTGTATTGAAAGGCACTCTGTTTTGTACAAAACCTTAAGAGACAACATGAGATGTGATTAATTTCCACTCATGAAAGAACATTCTTTAATTTATCATTTGCTATATAACTACAGATGATAATGAGAAAAATAAATTATGCCTTTCTTTGAGTTTTCAAAAAACATGTGTCTAATTCCTGTGTGTTTGGAATTGGATAATGACAACACATGGTTATAGAAGATAGAAAAAATAACTTGATTTTCTCTTTTCATAACTGAGAATATATTTGAAATATGATCACTATATTTCAATTAAATACACATAATTTCAAACTTTATTTCAAAGAGGGACAGCTTTATTTTTTCTTACTATTTAGAACCTCATCTATTTTTAATAAAAACTGAATAAATGAAATAGAACAAAATAATTACTAATAAATGAAAAATTGTGATGCTATTTAAAAAATTATCTATTAAAATATTGTCTTCCATTCTTCCTTTCCCTATCTCAAAATGTAGAGCTTCTATGAAATGTATGAGGATTATTCTTCCAATGTCCATTTTTCTTATTTTTTAAATTAAAAACAAGTACATCTACCTATAAAAACAAACTAGTTCTTCATTCAAATGTACTTTGTTTGAGTGTTCTTTAGAGTGAAAATCTTCACAAAGGCCAATTTCAAGCATCACATATAACATCAAAAAAAGTTTCCAAAGTACCAATCTATGACACTATTTATTTATTTTCCTTTTTAGGTGTCCTAAAAATTCTATGTGTACATTATATTTTGTCCACATGTATTCAAATACTTCAAGCTCTAGATTTTTAAAACAAGTCATAAAAATCTCTGATAAAATATTTTAAAACGGGATTTTATATAAAATAATTTATATATAAAATATATAATGAAACTATTAGAGCAATTAATATAATCAATAATTTTCAGTTTGCTTAAACATCTGACATTTTATGTCAGCTAGCACTTTGGGTAATTTCTCTGATAATAGAAATGGACATTACTTCACTTCTTCAAATATAGGCTAGTCAGCTTCTCCGATAGTCATACCAGTAAAGATACTTTAAAATGTCTTACTCTCCCAGAGCTGTAGCATATATCCACGTATGTGTCTACTTTTAGAGCAGCATGATATGTTGTCATGTGTTTTT
This sequence comes from Peromyscus eremicus, assembly GCF_949786415.1. Lineage (NCBI taxonomy): Eukaryota > Metazoa > Chordata > Mammalia > Rodentia > Cricetidae > Peromyscus > Peromyscus eremicus. Next base: position 59,641,381 of record NC_081419.1, read on the forward strand.
ATGCTGTTAATTCCTTTGTGTTCTCCACATTGTGATAGTGTTAATTGCTTATATATGGAAACCTTTGCTTCCCTCACATATTCATATTTCTCAGTTCAGGAACACAGGCTGGTGATAAACTACTATGGCACCCAATCCAAAGAAATTATGTACATTTCAAGATCACTTTGCAGTTTGAAAGATGTCAGCCTTCAAAATCATTCATAAAATAAAAATTTCTGCAGAAGTCTGAATATGCCTTCTTTCTTGGGTTAGCTACATCAAACTTATAGGAAGCTGCAATACCCAAGAAACAGTATATGCTCTAATAATATGAAATCACAAATGCTTGACCAAAAGACTCTGTGTCTGAAGTCTCACTAAGACACATGGTCTATATATGACCTCCACACAAGTTTCCTTCCTGACTGATAGGGACATGAATCAAAACCATAATTAAACAAAGGAACAAGTAATAGAATGGAATAGTTACTACAAGGTATCTATTTTAAAAATTTATGCATGTGTTTTTGTGTGTGTGAGTGAGTGTACATGTGTCACAGAATGCATGTAGAAGTCTGAGGACAACCTGTGGAAGTTGGTTATCTGTTTCCACCATGTGGGTCTAGGTGACTATGTCCTGGTCATTGGGCTTGGCAGCAAGTCCTTTCTTGATGAGACATCTTGCCAGGCTTACAAAAAGTTATCTAAGCATTGAAGGACTCACATACTTACAGACAAAGAATTTATTTAAACAACAGTAACAACAAAACAAAGACAGATGTTTAATCAACCAAAACTTAGCACAACCCCAATTTATTACATATAGAATAACTAGAGAAATTTTAAAAATGTCCCAAGATATAATGCTATAGAGAAATTAAGCTGAAGTGATGATAATGATGTCAATGTAGCTACAACATTCTCAAGTTTTATAGTACTCACTCTTCAAGCTCTCTGCTCAATGGTTTGCAGCTCCTGCTAAGAAAGGTTTGTTCCTTTTCCAGATCACTAATACTGAGCTTAGTCAAATCATACTTTCTTGCCAAATTGCAAATAGTAAGGAAAGCACATTAATAAATGCACTTGACTTCCTGTATTTTATGAGATATGTAAATTTTTAAAGAAAAACTATTTGAGATACCATATATAGTAAGATACCATAAATTTCAACATCAAGCATAATAACTTAGTAAACTTTATGCTGCTTAAAAATTAATCATAACATTGTTAAGCACAATGAAATATAAAATTAAGATACTGTCCTAACTCCTAGCAGTAGAAAAGAAATATGAGGATTACAAAAGAATGGTCTATAAATTATTCCTTTTTCTGGAATTATATACATGGGTATCAGTTTTATTCTATAAATAAAAACAATTATAATTATAAATTATTTCTGTTAGAATTTCTGCATAAAACTAAGCAAAACTTTGTTGTCTTTTGATCTTTTAGTTTACACACTAGTATGGAGAAACTAATTGGAGTTTGATAACTATGTATTTCACTAGGAAACATAGACCACCCGCTACTGCCTCCTGGAATATGAGAGCCTGCAAAATAGGCTACTATTTTTTCCTCTTCTTTCTTTCTTTTTCTTTCTTTCTTTCTTTCTTTCTTTCTTTCTTTCTTTCTTTCTTCCTTCCTTCCTTCCTTCCTTCCTTCCTTTCTTTTTTCTTTCTTTCTTTCTTTCTTTCTTTCTTTCTTTCTTTCTTTCTTTCTTTCTTTCTTTCTTTCTTTTGATTTTTGAAGACCATTATTGAAAAATTGTGTCTTTTTTAGGATCAAGTAATTATTATAAAAATAATGTAAAATTATAACTAATTCTCTTCAACTGAAACATTAAATCTATTAGGGGGCACTTGAAAATATGTTGCCTCATACAAGTTGATTACAAAAAAAAAAAAAAACTATTGCAAGAGGGCCAAGCGAAAAGGTTGGGTAGAAGCTACTTGTCCTGTGGGTGCTCATTAAAACTGCTGCTTCTTGATTGACTGACCTAAAAAAGTGTCTCAGGAAATTTTGTTCAAAATATTGAGTTTTTAGTAGAGCTGCTGAGACTGGTCTTAACCAATTCAGAAGTTAATACAGAAAATGAATCCTGATGATAACATTATTCTGTGCGTGCTGGTGAAAAAAAATTTTTAGGGAGATGTTGTTTGTTTTTGTTTGCATTTTTTCTGAGGTAGGGGCTTTTGGTGTATCTTTTGGAAAAGCCCTACTGGGCCATGAGCATAGGAGAACAGTCTCCTGACACGATAGCAGCTGACCTTGGTTGACCTTTAATCCTCAACTTTTGCTAAAACTTGGTGACAGTTCTTAGGATTTCACTAGTGTGTAGGGACTGATTTCTGTCATTCATCACGTTGTCTACTTTCTTGTAAATTTTAGAACTCTGCTCTGTTTAAAAAAATCCTTCAAAAATTATATATATTGTTTGTATTTACTTTCAAATATTCTAGATTAGATTCTTTTGTTTTTAGATTGTATTATGATAGCTATCATGTGTGAGTGTGCATGCACATGAGTGTGTGTTTTCTTTTTCTTATCATTTTTGATAACTAAATTAATAACTAAATTTGGCCCACACTATTTATTTTATATGGTAAAGTTTCACATTATTCCACACGTATTTTTTTTACTTCATTAATTTTAACATATAGTCAGGTTTATTACTTTGCTATTCACAAAGTTGTTTTTATTTCTCTCAGTACTTTATCTACTGCCTTGAAATTTTCCGTGACTATCTGGCTTTAGGATTAAATTGCTGTTCTAATATCACTGATAAGGTTTATAACCTACTCTACACAGTGGTGCATATGTTGTCATTGAAGACAATATTACTCACCAAATTGAATACCATTATGGGTTCTTTAATTATAGGATCTAAAATTCTTATTCATATAGGGTACAGATATTTGGAGGATGTAATAATAGGTATAAGTATGGTAATAATATGTCCTGTGGGAGATAATGACAAGTCCCAAAGTACTTCTTAAGGATAGATACTGAAGACAAAAATTATGAAAAACACTGCTATTTTTATTAAGAGCTTAATGTATGGATATAATGGCTTTTTATTGAATCCACTGATGTTCCCTCCCTCCAAACTCCTACACTACCCTTTACACTTCTCCCTAACTTCGTTCACTCTCTGTCTCTTTCTTAAACACACACTCTGCTTGACAATGCCTGTACATGCATGGATTTGGAACCATCTGTTAAAGTACAGGCAATCTCTCTGAGGCCACATGCCTGAAGAAAATGTACTCCTCTTCCTCAGCAGTCATCAATTTTTAATACCTTTATGTTTGGGGGAGACTTCATGAGCCCCTCCCCTGACCATTCTGGGATTTGGGCTAGCTAAATCTTGTGCATATGTATTGGTGAAATTATTAAGGCCACTCCACGTAGTTAAAAGGAGATTTATTTAATGGCGTAACTTACAAATTAAGGGATAGGTAGGTCGCGGGGTCTGGGGAAGGTGTATCACAGTCTAGCGGTGTTCTCTGGAGCTCTGCTTTATCCGCTTCCACCATCCAGGGTCCTGGAACCGAGAGAGTGTCCACCGATCCAGATCTCGGGTCCCCAGGCGCCTCCCTTGGCCCCGCCTTGTAGGCGTGACAGTTGCCGAAGTCTCAATGGGGGTTGGAACTTCCAGAACAAAGCTGGAATGGCTACCAACTACATCTCCCCCTTTTTGTCTAAATAAGAAAATTCTAACCTAATACAAGACTTTATACAAAGGAATGGTTATCAAATATTGTCCAGAAATAATAAGGGATAATGACCTAGATAAGATGGAACTACAACCAATGCAAACAATATCAAGCAAGAAACACATATTAAGCCGGGCGGTGGTGGCGCATGCTTTTAATCCCAGCACTCAGGAGGCAGAGCCAGGCGGATCTCTGTGAGTTCGAGGCCAGCCTGGGCTACCAAGTGAGTCCCAGGAAAGGCGCAAAGCTACACAGAGAAACCCTGTCTCGAAAAACCAGAAAAAAAAAAAAAGAAACACATATTAAAATCCAGAGAAGTATAGAGCATAGGTAAATGGCATGTTACAAAGATCATTCCAAAAGGTGTCCTATCTTAAAGAACCTGAATCTAATACTTAATATGTTCTATCTACTAAGTTGTAACTATAACTGCTAGTCTTCAATCCCATCAAAGACCTGAGAAGGAATATAATGGTACCTGAGAAATGGCAGATGGATGCAAGCAACTTTTGGGAATCGTGCGAGAGTAGACCGAGACAGCTGCCAGCCTGGACAGTCACCTAATGTTTCTCAGCATTGTTGGTGCATTTAAATTGGCTACAGGCCTAAAGTATCTGACAGACCATTTTCAGAAGCAGGAATTCTGAAAGACCATCTTACCCTGTCTTGGCAGAGTACAGTGGTTGCTTTCCTTGTGTCCCACTTGTCTAGAAAGGATAACATTGTATTTACTGTCAGCCGTCGAGGCAAGGGCAGTTCTTTGCCCAGTAGGCCATTTTGTGCCAAGAAGACAAACTTCCAAATGGAAATGTCTAGAAGCCCAACATTCTCTCAGGATCAAATTGGTGCAGCCAGGAGCAATTGTGTCTCACATCGACAGAATTCTAAGTTATTTAAATGCCATATTCTCTAGGTCTATGAAGTGTTTGAAGATTACCGGTCCATCTGACCTCTGTATCTGTAAATCTGTATAACCTAACTAACATCACTACAGAGATGACAAGCATAGGTGACTATAAATCTATAAGTCTTATCTACCGAAATAACCTAAGGACTAAGGCTTCATGTAAACAAGGTAGACAGTCTATAAGCAAGTGTATGGTAAAGAACAATGACTTCAAAATTGTGACAATACACAAGATGTTATAACAGAGGTAAGAGTGTATAGTGCGATATACAATATGACAATAATCTTAAATATATATCAATATTTATAACAGAGGTAGGAGTATGTAGTGTGATATGCAATATGACAATAATCTTAAATATATATCAATATGCCGAATATCCTAAACAGAAGTAGAACATACATAAAGTATGACAGATATAAATTTACATTTGTATCAATATACAAATATTTCAAATAAGAGTAGAAATATATGTACATTATAACAAGTATAGTTCTGTATTTGTATCAATATTCAAATTATCTTAAACGGAAAATAAAAATAGTTTACATTTGTATCAACATATAAGAATCCCTAACAGTGCAAATTACAGTGCAAATTATTTGAGGCTGCTATTTTACTAAATTTGTTTACTAGTATACACAATAATTTACCGTAATGTCTTATACCTATCCATTCCATTTCTTCTTTTCCTTTTTTTTTTTTAGAATACTGAGTTTAATATTTCCTTCCACCCCCAACCCTATAACCATCATCCATAACCCTGAGAATTATGAAACCTAAGGGAGAAGGGGCGTCATTTTCTTAGAATTGATTCCTGCTGTTTAGGGGGTGATGTTATCTCTGTTGGGTACTGTGAGAAAGCGCAGATAGTTAAATCTCAGTTAGACTAACTGTAGGTTCTGCAGCAAGTCTTAGAGTAATGGGTAAGATTGTCTGAAATTCTGGTAAGAAGTGTAGTATGATGATGATTACCATGGCATCATTCTGGGTTGGGTAGAGTTGTTGTTGGGGCCTCATCTTGCTTCTGGAGACTTTTGAGATTGCTATTAGAAAAACTTATTTGTTATCAAAATGGAAGATTTGGATTTAAAGAGGACATAGCATGTAAGAAAGGATTCTGAGAAATCAAGAGTAAGCATGGAGAGAATTAGAATCTAGAAGATAATGGTCCCTTTTTATTGGTTTCCTTCTGTCCCACACCAGAGGGCTCTTCTGATATGGGACTGAAGAATCTCTCAAACTTTTCTTTTAGCAATGTGCTTGGGTTTAGAGAAGGAGTGAGCCAATTCCATCTCCAAAGCCAGCTTGGCTTATAATTAAATTGGAACCACAACTTTTCTAGATTGATAGAGAGATAGATGTTAGACAGTAAGATTTTACTGTGTGTAGATTGGTACCAATAGATTTTTTCTTTCTGCTGTAAACATCCGGATATCCAAGGCCTTATGATTTTTGGAAGATGGGTATTTCCATTATCCTGGAAAGACAAAACAGAACCCTACCCCAACCTTGATTGTTAAATTTTTCTTACAACTTGTAGAGATGTCACATTGGTGGATGATCTTTTACTTCACCTCATCAAGGGGTTTTTCTTGTTCAAATCAAATTTTTATTAATTTTGTTGGTATCCATAGCTTTTTTTTTCCTGTAGAAACAAAGCCCCTCCCCTGACCATTCTTGGATTTGGGCTAGCTAAATCTTGTGCATATGTTTTGCATGTGGTCACAGTTGCTGTGAATTCATGTGAGCCCATGGCCTTGCTACATCCATGGATGCAAATGATGCTTCCTTGCAGATGTCTATTATTTCTGGCTCTTACAATATTTCTGCTTCCTACAATCATACCAAGCCTAGGATGTCTAATATAGATTCCCATTTAGAATCCAATACTGCATATTCTTACTCTTTATATTTTGACCAGTTACGAATCACTGTATTAATCTCTACTGAAAAAAGAAGCTTCCCTGATTGTTGAGAGCTGCTGGTAGCAATGGCTTTACCAGAGGCTGGGGGAATAAATAGCATATGATAACTGATATTCAATAAGCCGATCTATCAGATGAATAATACTTTGATGGGGATCCCCTACTTGGCAAAGGCAATGGGGGTCACTGATTCAGAATCCATTTGTTTCTGTCTTAATTTTTCTCTGCATTTCTTCCCTAAAAACTGCTATGGACGTTTTCCCACTGCTTGTGTGTTTATCTCATGTATATATTCCATCATAAGGCATACATGCAGCTATGGATGGTCAGGAAGATGATTTCTGCTTAAGTTATATAATTTTGATGAATAGAAATAATACTAGAATATTTTTCATAACTGACATAGCAAAGTAACAGTATTCTCAGTCACAAAAAGCTAATTTTGGACTTTAGAACAAATTGAAAACAGACTAGCTGCCCTTGTAGCAAATACACAAAGGCAAGTTCACAGATATTTATCACTGAATCAAGGTCAGGCATGAAGCAACTTTGGTAGACATAACTTCCTGCAGTAATTGACTTTCTGCATTTACTCCCTACCTCAAGGTTTAGCCAACTAACTGTTTATTGTTGAAGTCCTGAATTTCAATGTCACTTTCTGTCTAGGAACACTGACCACTAGGAGCTATGTGTTACTTCACCCACCATGCCCTGTCAGTGTGACCTCCCTGGCTAAAGAGTCACTGTGTAACTTATCATGTGTTATGAGAATGGGTCAAACTCTGTATATGTAACTTATATTTGTCCAGAGTTTTAGCTGTGGAGACAGAGATGTGTATGTGGGGCAAAAATGTGTGTAGAAGAGGAGGGTGAGTGAATCAGTGAGTGAGTGAGAGAGTGAGTAGTGAGTGAATGTCAATGATGTAGTAATGTGTGAAGGAACATAGCAGAGTAGAGAGAAGAAATGTGTATAGAAGAGAGATATGTAGCTATGTAAAAAGATATGTAACTGTATGTAGAAATATATGGCTATGCATAGATGTATGTATGTAAAGATATATATATATATATATATATATATATATATATATCTGTATGTAAAGAATGTAGCTGTGTGAAGATTTTTCAGAAAGAATTTTTTTAAGATGAAGTAAAAGATAAAGTTACCATCAGAAAGTGTGTGCTTCCTTATTTCCCCCTCAGAAAAGTTGAGCCCTCAGATAGATAAGAAATTTTTCTAAGTCCCTACTATTCTGTAGGCATTCTTTTTGCTACCCTAGGTGCCGTTCTGGAGGTTGGTCTTCCAGGGATGCATTGCCTGATAAAGGTTGAGAGAAACAATAATAAATGGGAATAAAAATAAGAGTTTGGGGGGCAATTTAATACTGTATCTGTTTACCAGAATTATAATAAGTTCTCCACTAAGTTTCGTAATTTAGCCACTCATTAGTTTTTAATGGAATGAGTTCCATCTTTGGCATGGGTCTTGAATACAATCAGAAAGTGCCACTACTGTACAAATGACAGGACGTTCATTATTATAGGTCATATTATAGGTCATAAGACTCACTGTTGGGTAAGATTGTTAAATGCTTTTCTCCCTGTTAGTATAAATAATCCCTACCAATATTATGAAGACTATCTAATAGGGATGAAGTTTCTAGGTCAGTATAAGTTTGATTTTTTCATGCCCTATTATTCAAGTATGTGTTGTTTTCAGGAGTTGGGTCTTATCATGAAGCTCTGGATGATAATTGAGAATAATGGCAGTAACATGTAATGTTGACAGGGCACCTATTTGAACCCACTGACTGACAAATTAGCAAAAGGCAATCTATCTCTGGCATTGGGCTTTTTAATTAATAGCAATGATATCTGAAAAGGGCATTGTCATCCTTATTATAGGGTAACACGATCTAAATTATTTTATATATGAATATGTGTATGCATACATATATTTTAGGAAGCCTATATAGTAGTAGGTTTTCATACGTCATATTCAAAGGTCTTCAGTGTTATCCCTCCCCATACCCCCTCCTCTAGCCTGACTTCCCAGCCTCCTACCCTACTTCACCCTCCCTGTTCTACTACTCTCTTTTCCTCATTCAGGCTACCTATATTTTTGTGTTTCTTTGAACCCCACTTCATGACTCTTACTGATTTTCTAACTTCTACAAGTACTCCAAAGCAATCACAATATCTAGTTTCAAATAGAGCATCCACATATGAGAAATTACATGTGTTTCTTGCCTTACTGTGTCCGAGTTACCTCACTCTGAATGATTATCTCCAGTTACATTCATGTGTTATCTCCAGGAATAGGGTTTTATCATCAAGTTTTAGATGGTAACCAAGATCAGTAGCAATATCCAGTAGTGTTTGTGTTGGGGGCAGAATCACTCACCTTAAATATCACAATTACATTCTTCTTTACATGTAAATGATATTCTATAACTTACAGGGACAGGAAGGATTTTCTGAGTAGGATTCTGTCATTGAGCCCAACAATGGGAAAATTGGACCTTATGAAACTACAATGCTTCTGTGCATTAAAGCAAGCCATCATTTGGGTTAAGAGACAGCTTGTAGACAGGCAAAATAAAACAAAAAACAAAACAAAGCAAAACTTTACAAACTATATATATGATAGATATCTGTTACCTAGATTATAGATAGAATTAAAAACAAACAGACCAAACCACTAAACCCTAAGAGAACAAATAACATATTTAAAAATTATGATACTGAACTTAACGTAACTCTCAAAAGAATTTAAATTTCTGAGCAATACAAAAATTTAATGTGTAATATGTTTAGCTATAAGCAAAAACAAGTTGCAGATTTAATTTACCCCAGTTAAAATGACTGAGATCCAAAGAACAAATGGTGGCATGATCTGGGGAAAGAGGAACTGTTAGTGTTATACTAGTTTACATCTTGTATAACCACTATGGATATCAGTATGGAAGTTCCTTAAAATCTAGAAATAAGTCTATCATATGAACCAGTTATTCCACTCCTGAGTATATTCCCCCAAAACTCAATATCCTACTATTGGGATACCAATTCATCCCTGTTTACTGATGCTTCATTCATAGCATTGAGAATCTGGAAACAGCCTACATGTCCATCAACTGATGAATGAATAATTAAAACCTGGTAAATTTCCACAATGGAATACTATTCAGCCTCCACGGTTTTTATCTACTTTTTAAACAAATCATATACCCACTGTGAATTCAAGATAAATTTTGTTTGTAGTATAATACATGTAGTTAAATAGGATTGGCAAATATATTCACCAAATTAAGTGTAATAATAAAAAATCCTTTAAGCATATGAATAACTTTCCAGACAATATCTTATAAAGTCAAATGATTGTATTTTTGGTTATTTTTTATTATTTTCTATCACTGTAGATTACTTTCATCCCTTTGTGAAAATAAAATTAACAAAATGAAACTCTTCAAACATTATTATTCACATTTCCTCTGTTATGTGTTTTCATGTTTGAGAAATAAAGCATTCATGTAAATGTTTTCTGCCTTAGGAACTTGCAGCTACTGTATGATTAAGTGTTGATACAAAGGCAATAATTAGGGATAGACTGTAACATTGCAATGTTCTTGATTACATTTGCAATTTAAGTCAGTTTAGCAAAGATTTACATAAATGGAATATTAAAATATCTATGGTTACTTTCAACAACACAATTTCTATGAAAATTATACAATATGAATGTACAATTTTGCTATCTTTTATTATGCTGATAGATACTTATATTGTTATAGTTTTTTTAATTATTGCTAAACCATGAGGATTACTGAACAGTAAAAGCAAAGAAAACAGAAAAATGGGAAGATGAAACACCTAATTTCAAAGGAAACAAAAAATAGTATAAAAATAAGGAAGTGTGTCATAAACATTATCCATGTTGTCCAAGGTCCATGTTTATCTAGAACTTAAATTAATTTAGTTTTGCATTGAGAAGCTTTAACTAAAAAAATATAAAATGTTATAATACATAGAAAATCATCTTAGAGAGGAAAATGTATTAAAGAGTCAGAAAATTCAATATATTTGATGCTATATTCTTCCTAGGTGCTTGTAGCCCTAAGATTTTAAAAAAGACTAGGCAGATACAATCAGCAGTGGTACACAAGTGGTTTTACTTTTAAGAGACACACAGTTGGTTATGAAACACAATGCAATATAATTTCCAAACATTCCAGCACTTTTATTCCCATTTTCTCTGTCTGGTACTTGAAGTTCTGAGAATGCTTTCTTCCTTACTAGTTTTCAGTGATTGTATGATTAAGTGTTGATATAATGCAATAATTAGGGATATTCTGCAACAATATAAAGATGTTGATTGCGTTTGTAATTTAAGTCAATTTGGCAAAGTTAAACAAAGCTTTGCTCACTGTATAAAACAATAAACTAATCCAAGTGACAACATAAATTATAGAGGTAGCAGCATTGTTTCAAGTTTTATCACTGTTTTTTTAGTAAATTATCTTCAAATGAATATTATTAAATCTATTTGATAATGTGCCATCGTTGAGGTAAGCAAAAACTCTTTATATGCCACAATTTTGCTACACTATTATATTTACCTCTTATAATTAACATCCTTAAATAGTCTCTAATTCATTCCTATGCTTTCAGAAAGTGAGTTTTGATAGTTGCCCTGGTGATGGGCAACTCTTCAAAACAAAGCTGCGCTCTCAGTTATTGACTACTCATCTCTGAAGAGAATCCTGCTACAAGCTTTGTTTATCCAGTCTCTCATAGATGACCTTTCCTGTCAGTTCACATCTTGTAATTCATATGTATTTTCTATGGTCTGGTGTTTATGTCACACATCCCAAAGTATGTCAAGAAATTAGGCTTTGGAAGGTGTGTTTGTTACTAGTTTCATGATCAAGGAAATGCCTGGCAAAGACAGTTCAAGGAAAGACTCGTTTTGGCTCACAGTTCCAAGGTCCAGTCCATCATGGCAGGGAAGTCCTGTCAATAGGAGATTGAGGCCAGTAATCACATCATTCTTGAAGCAGAGGAAAAAGAATGTTTGTGTTCGGTTCACTTTCTCTTTTTCATTTGGTCCGTTTCCTCACCTATGGAATGGTAACCCCCACATTTACGATGAATTTTCCAGCCACAACTAACTTATTCTAGATAAACCCAGACACAGATACTCAGAGGCTTTTCACTTCAGTGATTCTAGGTCCTATCATGTTGACAAGGATTTGATTATGGGAGTACATTCCTGATAATTGCCATTAGTGTGCATGTAAAGGAGAACGTACAGAATTGTGTTGCCTCTTCAACCATGTTGAAGATAAACTAAGAAGGTGGCCTCTTTGAAAAATAGTAATTATGTACACTTCATCTGCTAGTATCTAGCCCTAAGAAGTGTAAAAAGTAAATGTATCTAAGCTATTCAGTTTATAGTATTTGATTATAACTTCCTGAATTGGAAAGCTTACATTTTAACCAAATCATATATTTTATCATAAGTACACTTTTAAACGTGGACCATACTGAAATAGGGTTTAGTGTTCTGAAAGCAGTCAGAGGAAAAGACACATGATCAAACTTTAAGCTGGTCATGTAAATGGGAAAGCAAAGAGAACATAGATTAATTGACAGTCAACAGCATCTGCCGTGCTAAGAAACTAGCAATGTCAGCCTGAGTTAGAAAGTCAAGGTAAACAGTTAATAGTTGGTGGCCAGTAAGATAAGCCAAGGTAGGTGATTAACAAACAACTCAAAAAAGGACAAGGGAGAATTGTCAATGTCTGAATACCACTTTAATTTATGGAGCAGGATGTGATAATGTTTGGTTAGCCCAAAGGGGTATTCATGGAGTCAGTGGACTCCTCATTAGCTCTGCCATGAGAAACAGAGAGAATTACAGTAGAAGTCATGGTATTTTTCCAGCTTCTACAAAGTCCCATGGAATGTCTCTGGTCAAAGAGCTCAGCACTTTTCCTCTTATTGAGACCAATGCTGTTCTCAGCAGTGCCTCACATTTCCTTAATTTCTCACTTTTTCTTATACTCCTTAATAAGTCTGCTATTGCTTTACTCATTCACATATTGTATTGTCTGTGTCCTTATTCCTCATGACTATGAGACAATGAACTCCAGAGCCATACTTTCAGGTGATCTTGGGTGGTCATTGATTGTCCAGCACCTTAGTCCTTGGTCAAACTCATCTGGACCAAGAGAGGTCTCATTGCTCTCAAAGGTCCAGTCACTAGAATAAAGTATTAAGGCATAAAGCAGTTCACAGAAAAAGTAGGGGAAAAGTCATGAGTAAGGAACAGTTTCTTAGCTATATCATTAACACTAAATGCTTGATCCACTGAAGAATTATAATTTGTCTTTCATCAAATAAATAATTTCTTCTCTCCAAATAAACAGATAACACAAAAATAGTGCCACAAACTGGAAGAAATGTCTAAAAAAATTACATTGCTGACAAACCACTTCCATTCCAGAATATGTATTTGTAAACTCTACAAAGAGGAAACTCAAAAATAAAGAGAAAATAGGCAAACATTTTATTTAGATAATTGATCAAATGTACATATATATATATATATATATGCACCCACATATACACACACATAGACCACAAAGACATGAATATGAACAGATGCCCAATATCACTATTCATTTGAAAAATTCAAATGAATAATGATATCTGACTATAATGTAGAATGCTACTTTTTAATTATAAAAACTTTTAACATTAAAATGTAAAATATAACACTCTCCTAGTTTGATAGAAATAAAAGTGATAGCTATTTTAATTAGACAATAAAAATAGTTAAGGTTTTAATATTCTTCATATGAAATTATAGTACCTAAATTCTCAGTTGGCAGATACTAAATATTCATTGTTTGCAGAATTAAAAGTAATACTTCTATTTTTGGGGAGAAAATTAGCTTTTCCCACTTGGTCTCAATGAGCATAGATTTCATTTTTAATGGGCACCGTGTCAGTGGCCAGCCTTTGTTAGATCCTCACCTTGACAATTATCCACACTTAAGTGTCCTGACGCTTGAATGCCTCCAGCACATGTGACTCGTACTAAGCTGCCACAAATGTGGGAGCAACTGTGCAGGGACTTTGAAGAGAATGGCAGGAAGATTTTGTTACAGAATTATGATACATGAAAGGGTTAGGGTGTGTGGTAGGTCAGGGGAGGACATATGTGTGAAGCTAAAAGATTTGATAGATGGTGACTCATCCAGGCAGTACTTTCTCCCTAGGATAAATTATTTTGTTTTGTTGTGAGACAATATTCACCTCTCACTTATTTTAAAATGTCCCATTGCATGATCCTTCTGTTTTCACACTATAATTATTGTGAAGTCCCCTCATTTTACTTAAATTTATATAAAGATCTTTAAAGATTCTCACGTTTTTCTGTATATTCACTGACTTTGACGACTCTCAGTTTGATTCTCATACTCATTAATTTAATCTTTGGTGCATGCTTTCTATCTTGAATTTTTTTCTAAGTTTTGACAACCATATGTTTATCTTTTTAAACTTCTGATAACTTTTAAAAAAATAATATTATTGAAAATGTACTATAGATTAGTATATCAAACCTCAGTCTTCTGTAAGACAAGACACTGCTCTTAATTACTGAGCTATTTCCCCAGCCCTAGAATTTTATTTTTAAACCTAGTTCCCATTATGGCTGTATGTTCAGTGGTCTTTTATTTTTCTTAGGGAGTCTGTGTTGGCTCACTGATCCAGTGAATTTGTTGGGCTTACTTATAGGAGCACAGGTAGAGATCTTTTCAGGAAGTTGAAGGCTTGGTCAGCTCCATCACTCAAAAGTTCATCATAGCATGGATATGGATTCAAGAAAGCTGCATCCCTGGTGTCCTGAGTGGCTTGCAGGCAGTTACACTGTTTGGAGCCTCCATTTGCCAGCAACTGTGGTATGCTCATGTAAACTTGTGACTCCTAGGAGCTTTGTGCACTTTGAATGGTGACTATCTCTGTGACATTCATAAGCCTTTCCTCACCTCCACAAGGGAGTTTGAATATGAAACACATAGCTGCACATCTATGTAAGAAGTGATTTTGTAAGGCATCCGTTCACCTAAGCTTCCAGTCTTTGTCAGCTGCTCTAGGTACACATGGAGAAATTTATTCAAGTTCATAACTTCTCAGGTCTTCACCAATATTTATCATGTACTGGAATCTCTCATAACTCTTTCACATATTAATAATTATTTCAACTGGATACAGAAAGAAAGTTTATGCCAGAACATTAATGATAGTGTGCTTTCTCGGAGCTTGGTAGTTTCTGATCAATCTGATCTGTATACTGACCTGGAAGACAAATTTGTGGGTTCTGAGATCTTTCTTCCCCACTAAGTCACCACATCCTGTTATCCTCCTGCCTCTGCAACTGAATACTCTACCTCTCTTGAGAAAATCATTGGGTTTGGAACAACACATAAACTACTAAAGCTGCAGTAGTATTCAGAGAAAGGGTGATGTGGGAGCTATTCTGCGCAAGAAGCGAATTGCACTTTTGTTACATTTTAGTACAAAAATGTAAGATTCAATGTAATATTAAATGTAAAGCATTGACTCTCTGAGCTGGTGGTCATTGGCCCTTAGCTTCATACACATGAGACAAATGCTGTACCTTTGTACCGTATCCTGAGCCCAAAGTAAGAGAATAATTTAATAATTGAAGTTTTTTTTTAAGTCTTAAATAAAAGTGAAAAATCTCCTCATAGTAGTTGTGGTCCAGGGAGAAGAATTAAAATGAATTTGGGTCATAAGAGTAAATTAAGGAAATTCTATGTTGGTCTTGACTTTGCTTCAAGATAGTAGAAAGTCAGAGAAAAAGCTGATAGAGGGATGTGTGTCTGATAATTGAAGGAAAAGTAGAAGCAGATCAGAAGAATGTCAGTTCTCAGATAAATAATGTAAAAGTGAACTAACTAAAAATATTCAATTTGTCCAATGATCAAAACTTGTCTAGAGTGAATAGCAGAAGGAGCTTTTCAAAAATTCACTTGAGTAGGTTCCTGGGTTCATTTGATTCTTTAAAATGCTCTCACACTTTGTAGAAGTGAAAGGAAATTGCAATACTAATTCTTCTACAGTTAAAACTGATATGAAATAATTTTGTTGATGAAGTTTCCAGTTATGTTAATCCAATTTCTTACATCTTGCCAGTAAAACTTCTCAAAGGCATGTTGGCAGGGGTGGGGGGGAAGAACTTATCTGTTCTTTCAATGCTGGTTTTGGCTGATTATAGATAATTAAATTGAAAAAAAATGTTGACTTTCATTTGTTTGGGTAGGATGTATTCAAAATTCACACAATTTTCAAATACTGTGTTATGGATGATATCGGGACAAGGGAAACAAAAGTAAAGAAGCCAGGTCTGATCCTTAGTAGATTTTTGGGGGAAGGGGCAGTTTTGGTGGGTTACTTATTTATTTTTTAACTTCACTGCATTTTAGCTTCACATACTATACTTTTCTGGACTTAATTTTGAAATACTGCATTGGATTCTTTGACTGCATATTAAGGGTTGATTCTCCCCACCCCCATTTGCTATTAAAACTCTAGACCTATGAGAAGGTTAATCAAATATTGAAGGCAATCTGAAACAGACAAGAAAGAACTAGAGACTGAGTGAGTCTGCTAAAGATGATTTTACTTATTTAGATAAAGCTACTTGCTTAAAATAGATCAGACCTGGAACGGTATTAAGTAACTGAAATTGCTAATGGTTGCCATACATTCCTCATGTGTACAGAATCATGTTGCCTACACTGCCTGTTCTACCAGCAGGTTGACACATGGATGGGTGGTGTCGATCTGTATACTACGAATATGTGTTGCTCTGATTGGTTGGTAAATAAAGCTGTTTGGCCAATGATGAGGCAGAGTAGGGTTAGGTGGGACATTCTAACTAGAGAGGAGGAAGGAGAAAGGCAGAACAGAGGACACGCTGCTAGCCACTGCCAGAAGAAGCAAGATGTAAAGATATTGGTAAGCCACAAGCCATGTGGCAAAGTATAGATTTATGAAAATGGGTTAATTTAAGATGTAAGAGCTAGCTAGCAAGAAGCCTGCCACGGCCATAGTTTAAAAATAATATAAGCCTGTGTGTATTTATTTGGGCTTAAGTGGCTGTGGACTGGGCAGGACACAGAAAAACTTTCAGCTACAAGGCACAATGCTTCACCTTTGAGATTTATCCTATTGATACCTTTCTTCCTTTATTATTGAATAATTTAGAGTTGAAACAAAACTATATCACACCTTTGAAACACTGTATTGTTATTCTAAACTCACAATCAATTTTAATTGTAATATTGATAATAAATAAAAGGTGTTTATAAAGTTACTGGTAGGACTTATTTAAGGGTGCTTTGTAGCTGATTCATACAATGGAGGTGCACAGAAAAGAGGACATTCAAATTTAATATTTTTTTTTCTGACTCTGGATAAACTTTAAATGATACCCAATACTGTTGTCTGTCATAAGAATGTGAGCTGTTACATAAAACAGGTTTCTTAGAAATGACACAGACAGTACTATTCTCTAACTTACAGCCTATTGCTTTTTGTGGCATTACTCTAAAATTCAATGGTCTATACTGATTCCAAATTATACATACACACAACACATAAGAACACACTATACACAACTGTAGAAGGCACTGTTTAGCGGCTGAAGTGGTTGCTATGTTGACAAAGTGCTTGCTGCACTGGGGGCCAAGTGCCAGTACCAGGAGTCATGCAAAATTGGGTTGATACAGTTAAGTTCCTGTAATTTAAGAATGTGAGAATGGAGAAAGAAAGATCCATAGGATGAGCTGGGAGCCAGGCTATCCAAATTAGTGAGCTCCGGGATTTGTGAAAGACCCTGTCTCAAACTTAAGGTTGGAGAGTAATTAAGGAAGATACCCAATGCTGTTCTCTGGCTTCCAAATGCATGTGCATATATGTTCACACATCCTTGCAAACACACTCATAAACTCATGCAAAAGGACATGCTACTTTTTGTCTTTAAGAATGTTTGGACACATGTGGAGAATATTTTTAAGTTACGTTCCTTGTGTGTGAATGTATGTGAGTATCTGTGTGTGCCGTTGCATGTACCAGCTGGTGGTGGTGTAGGTTATTGGAACATTTTTTGATGTGAGTTCTTCCCTTCCACCACGTGGATTCCAGAGATGGAATTCAGATAATCCGGCTTTGCTGCAGGTGCCTTAACTTGGTGAGCCATCTCGTGGGCCATAGATTTATTTTTAAAATAATGTAGTATATTATTAATTGTGCTACAAATATTATTAATGCAGGATGTAAACTTTTTAATGATGTCATAGAACACTTGAGAAAGTTTAAGTTGAAATATCCATTAATTTTTTTGTGTGTGCATTGACATGAAACAGTCTCACACGTCTGTCTAACCCATGTGAAAAAGAGAACTGGGTGTGATTTTTCTCCTCACAGGGTTTGGTTCTTCACAAGTGAAGTCAAACAAGTAAAGATGTTTGTAATAAGCTTTTAATTGTGTTTTTAAGTTGGAACATTTTTTTCTACAAATACATATTTTATGCCCTAATTATTGGTTTTGAAATATGATGCGGAATGAACAGGAATTTCTGCTTTAGAATTGCTAGATCAGAACATTTTGAAACCTCCTTCAGCACCATCAATCAGACTACAAAATGCACAGGTGAACAAAGATAGTAAAGGCATTCATATGTCAAGTGTGGTGACTTATTTAAAACAATTTAATTTTTATCTCTTTTATAAGCTACCTGGTGCACCACACATGATACAACCAAAATAACAATTTTTATACTTCGAGAGGAAAATTATTTTTAATAAATATAAGAAGGTAAATATCAATATTGGATTCACAATTATTATTTAATAAGGCTTATTTTTCTTTGATAATTGTTCACTTGGCCCTTGAGTCTGCTTTATTGCTTTTCTCTTCTTTCTTTATTATTTAAATAATTTTACCACTTACTTAATAACCACTCTTCACCAAACCTCACAAGCTCTTCAGGTAGCAGAACAAAATCTGTAGCAAGAAAATCTCTAAGCCTGGAAAGAGATGGGTAAAGCTTTGGGTTTTGTTGTCTACAATCACATGCTGGCAAAAATACTCAGAATTTTAAACTCTAACTTTCTTTTTGACACCGGAGAAGTAAAGATTTCTATTCAGAAGGTGAAAGACAATATTCAGAAAGTGCCAGTTTATCTGTTTGAAAAAAATAATCATGAAATAAATAATTGTTGCTGTTAACATGATTTTGTGTCATTTGATGTGAATTAAGGTGCTTCAGGGGTCATTTCTTCAAAATTATGACTATAAAACAAAACAATACTGCCTGATTCTCAAACTTAAAATAATTAATATTAATTATTTATAGACACAAGGTTTGGAGACTAAAAGAAAGCACTTTGTAACAGGAAAAATGTAATTTAACCTTTGAAAATTTTTATCTTATTTAAATTTATCTTCAAGTACATTGTGTTCACAATGTATTTCATAGAGATGTGTAAACCTTTAGATACAGTTCCCTGATGGGAGCCGTAAGCCTAAGTGACCCTTGACACACATGCCGCCGTATTTGGGCTTCTCTTCTCTTTTCCTAGATCTAGGTCTTGCTTAAGGCTCCATAGCACCAGAACCTCTTCTCATAAATACCAGAACCTCTTCTCAGAAATCAGGTGACCGTGCTGCAGTTAGGCAGTTAGGTAAGAATAGACAGATAATCCCCATAGCAACATTCCCTGCTGGCTGAACAACCCATGATTAAAGTCCCGTCCCTGCTTGCACCCCCCTTTTGTCCTTGCCTATATATGCCTTAAGAGGAAAATAAAATTTTGGAGCTTAATCAGACATCCTGTCTTGCTCTCATTCTTTGTGTCTCTTGTCCCTCTCATTCAGCGGCCCTCCTTTTACGTTCCCGTTGAAGACCCTGCTGGCCGGGACAGTCCCTAAATAAGACCAAGGTCCATAATATGAGTGATAAACATACGAATAACATTTGCACGGAGAAATGAAAGGATTTATCATATAAGAAAATTGAATGGCATTAATAAAAGAGCCATGAAATTAGTTTGTGATAATTTGTAACAGTGAAGCTGTCAGCTTTCCCATCCCTGTGGAGAATTGTTAAGAAACTGATATCCTCTATTATTAATGGATTATTGATTGACTGTGCATACAGAATTGAAAATTCTAAAAATATTCCACATTTTCATATATAGAAATGCACTCAAATATTTATACATTCATATACATGTGCATATATGCATACTTTCATACGAATTAGTTTATGCCATGTATATCCAATGAATATAAACTCCAGTTTTCATGTTGCTGTGCTAAGTTATGGGCTTGCAAATGTTTATTTACCAGTTATTTTTAACGAAGGATAAAAAGACATCATGAACACATTTATGTATGTAAACTGCTCAAAATCTGTGAATTTCTTATTTAATATTTTTATTTTATAATTAACTTAATTTCACATATCAGCCATGGATTCCCCCGTCCTCCCACCCTCCAGCCTCCCCCCCCCCGAACTCATCCCCATTCCCACCTCCTCCAAGGCAAGAATCTGAGAATTTTAGTGATGTGGGAACACTTTAAACTGTGCTCTTATTATATGAAACTTGCTGAAAGCCTCACTGAATTTTCAGTTAGAAAGAAGATTGGATTTTGGGAGCCCTCTAGTATTATTAGTCAAGAAAGTTATGCATTTTCTCTCTTAAAGTCCTTTGTTTTCTTTGCACTGTCATATATAAGTACTTTTTTTTTTTTTTTACATTATTTGTACCCCTTCCTCCAAACCTCCAACTTCTCTCATGGCCCACCAATCTCCAACTCCAATTATTGACCTATATACACTCAATTAAGTTATAAATCTTAAAAGAAAACATGATGAAGTTCTAGATTCATCCAAAGGATCAAAGTTGAAACAAGAGAAGAACAATTAAACAGACTCATAACAAATGAGGGGATAAAAAGAGCAATAAAACCCTTTCTACTTAAAAAAAAATCCCAGGCCTAGATGAACTCACAACAGATTTCTACCAGACTTTCAAAGAAGAACCACAACCAATAATTCTTAAATTATTCCAAGAAATAGAATCAGGAGCGGCATTTCCAAAATCCTTCTCAAAAGTTGGTATTACTCTAATGTCAAAACCAGGTAAAGACACAAAAAGAAAACTGTGGGCCAGTGTCACCAATGAACATGGATATTAAAATTCTCACTGAAATATTAGTAAACTGAATACAGGCACATACAAAGCTTATCTACCATGATTAAGTAGATTTATACTGAATTCATGTTGGCTCAACTTGTGTAAGTCAAAAAAAATCACAGAAATGGACTTAAAGACAAAAACCACATGACAGTGTCAACAGATGGAGAAAAAAAGCTTTTGATAAAATCTAATATATCATCATAATAATTTTACTAGAAAAATAGGTACTGCAGAGACCCACAACATGTTAAAAGCTATATAAGAGAAAACCTCAACCAAAATCATCCTAAATGTAAAAAAGCTTGAACCAATCCCACTGAATTCAGAAACTAGACAAGGATGTTCACTATCCCCACTCTTTTTTAATATTGTGTTTAAAGTACTACCTGGAGCAACAAGCAGGCAAAAGAATTAAAAGGATACACATAGGGAAAGAAGTAAAATTATTATTATATTCAGATGATGGTATTAGAAGTCCCAAAACTTCAGCCAGAAAACCTCTAGAAATGATCAACTATTTTAGAAAAGTGTGAGTATACAAAATCAATTTTAAACAATCAATAGCTTTTATGTTCATCAATTCAAGAAACTTGGTTTCAAGTATTGATATATATTATTAAAGAATAAAGATGTTAATATTTTTAATATAAATATTCTCTAGTGACAAATATATATCACTAAAAATATAATTGATATCCACTTCCATAAATACCTTAAGAAAAAGACTAGCTTGCCAATATCAATTTTGGTTATTTTCATACTTCTTAAAGAATATTAACAGTTTTGTAGAGTAAGATGAGTGTAAATAAGTTTTCATGACAATATATTATAATATGTTTTCAAGATGTTATCACAGATGTTGATCACCATATATATATTTATATACTGTTGTCATTATACATAGACACATTTCTTACTACATAAAATACTTAATTCTTAACAACAAAAGTTTAGAGCTATTATTTAAATATTTAAATTTAATATAAACATGAGAGTATAACAGGAACAGCTGAATTTTTAAGGTACCAAAACTAAAATCAAACAATTTAATTGCTGCTAAATTTCTTTTTCATATTTGCTTAATTGTTTTGCCATGGATTAATATTAATTAGGCCCATCAGTGGTTTATCCAAATGCAATAATTCCTCATATTAAATTAATATCAGCTACAATATAAGGTTAAGACCTGCCGGGCAGTGGTGGTGTACACCTTTAATCCCAGCACTTGGGAGGCAGTCAGGCAGATCTCTGTGAGTTCGAGGCCAGCCTGGTCTACAGAGCAAGATCCAGGCCAGTCACCAAAACTACATGGATTAACCCCGTCTTAAAACAAACAAACAACCACAACAACAACAACAAAGATTAAGTCCTAGCAATTGTGGAATTAGATCTCAATGCATGCAAATCTAAACTAAATACAACATAGTAAATATATCATAGTAAGAAACTGTGAATATTAAGAAAGTCACAGATATTCGGGCAGCTCCCTTGAGCTTAAGTTTGATACAAATGACTACTATCTGCCAAAGGATTAAAACTTGCTTCAAGTTCCACATGTGCCTTTTCAAGAAAGAATTTGTTAAATATACTTTTTATTTATTCTTTGAGAATTTTTTACATGTATAAAATGTGTTTTATTTGATTACATCCCTATTGGTTCTCCAGCAGCTCCTTCTATAACCATCCCATCATATCTCTCCAACAGCTTTATGTATCTTTTATTATTTTTATTTTGGTTTTGAGATTATATTATTATCATATCATTTCTGACCCTCTTTTTTCTCCCTCTAAACCCTGACCCATACCCCACCTTGCTCTCTTTCAAATTAATGATCTAATATTTCACTAATGATTGTTTCATGCATATACGTAGATGTATACACATACATATATGTGTGAATATGCATATTCCCAAATATAACCTGTTCCATCTATAGGTTAATTGTACATATGCTTTCAGTGCTTGCCAATTAGTATTGGATAACCAATCAGTGTGCTTTTCCCTGGGAAAGACTATATCTCCAGCTCTTGGTATTCCTTAGTTTGCTCAAGTTCTTTGTGTAGAGTTGAGGCCTTATGGTCTTTCCCTCACCCACTTTGGCATTTCTATTATTGTTGTCCTTGCTCAGCTTATGTTTAGGCAGTCCTACTCAAAATGCAAAATGTGGATCCCAGTCCTAATAGATACATCTACAAAACAACTCTGGTGTCTAAGGCTCAGGTAACACTGCAGAAAAGGAGGTATAAAACTGTGACAGAAACCTTATTGGAATATTGGTTCTCCTGGTAATGTTAAAAGCTGCACCCATAAATTCTTATGAATCTTTTTTAACCCACCAAGTCCACTCTGTCTTCCACTGGAACAGCTTGTGCACCAACGGGAGATGTAAGAATCTTATTGTCATGTAAGGTTCTGTTCCAATTATAAGCCTAATAATTTGAATTTTTTTTCCTTAAGGCCAATGCTAAAAATATTTAGATATCTTAACATTTACTGTTAGATTGTTTTGTTTTTATGTAGATTCCAAGTTTGTGCCACTGACTTAGAGTTACTTCAAAATTTTTAAGTACATCTGTTTAACAACCCACGATCGTTGTTTATTCATTGTTTCTCAACCATAATTAAGTCTATTACAAGTGATATAATGATATTATTAAATATTTACGTATCTTTGAAGAAAATATAACTATTTTTACAAATAACAAAGCAGTTTCCAGATGGTGTTACACATGGATGTCCAGATGAAGAAAATAAAACTTTTATATTTTATGAATATTTGGAAGATGTAACAGTGAATATAAAGTTTAGTAATTTGGGTGCCAATTATTGGGCCAATTTGCATAGAGCAGATTTTCACTGAAGCATGAAAGAGCATTGGCTGATGTCCAATATAAAATAATGCAAAATTTGCAGCTATATGTTACTCAAATATATAAAATAGTATGCTACTCTATGCTTAAGTATAACATAGATATAACTCAATTTTTATATATGCTATAAATGTTATTACATATATAATTTTCAGCCAAATTTTTACAGAACTTTTTAATTATAATTAAAGATAATGAATACGATTATAATTTGTTTTTTATTTTGTATTTAGTAGTATAATTACATAGGCTTTTTTTAGCAGAAAAATCAACAAACTATATTTTAATCTTCCCCAACAAACCCTGAGTACTTTTAATAAGTATATACCAATCTATCTTAATTTTATAAAGCTAGTATTATCTTATAATTAAATTTATATAAATATATATTAAATGAATTAAAATTTTTGATAGAGGAAAGGGAATACATGTAAGGGACATTCTGATTGTCAACATTTTCAATGCAACATATTCATTAGAAAATAAAATTAAGTGAAAATAACTTATGAGACAAACTGATAAAAAGAAATAATATCATTTTATATGCCTTAAGATATTTGTCTCTAGAAGATTTTATAATGACAATAGATTTCATATATGTATGTATACATATTTGTCCTTCACTACTTCAGTTATGGAATAATTTTTTTTAATAAAAATCTCTATAAAATTACTTATTTCCTGTTGTCCAATAGTCTCATGTTTTATCATATCATGATCTACAATATCCTCTTAGGAAAACAACTGAGAGCCATGGTTTTATTGAACTTGGGTTGCAGAAAAGCCCTTGATTGTGTTGTACAATAATTTTTGAATCTATAAAGACATGCTGTTTAGAGACTAAGAGCTTGTGACATTTATTTTCTGAGAAAATTTATGGAAAAATCATTTAATTGATTAGTTTATAATGATGTGGATTGCTAATGTTAAATGGGTGCAAAGAAAAACAATCCAGTAATAAACAAAAGAGAACTCTAATTACAGAGACACACGGAACATTGAAAGTTCAGAATAATTGGCAAAAGAAACCTCATGCTAGTGTCAATGGGTTTTACTTGCTTAAGGTAGACACTTACAGAGAAGGACAAGCTTTCTAGACAGGATACTATACAATGTTCTGAAATGACTGTTCCTTGCGTGACACACCAGCATACCTATGAAGAGTACTGCCTAGCAATCCTCATTCTCTATTTACAAGCATCATTGTTGTTTGAGTAAGAACCTCTCAAATAGAATTTACATAAACAGATATAAGAATGAAGACGGGGTCATGTTGAAGACTAAACAACAGAAAGCAAACATTTATTATTTTATGTAATTTGAAGTGGAAATGAATCAGAGTAAAGATTCCCATGTCTGCGAACTTGCACAAGTGTCAAAAGACCTTCCTAGCATCAGCAAGAGTGAGGCCCTGGGGTAAATGGATCAATGACAAGAAAAAAATTATTGATGGTAGAATGCTAGCCAACAAACCAGATAATACACAGAATATATCATTAAATTAGGTCATATATGATATAGGAATTAGTCAAATATGTTTAATCACTAGCTTCATCTTCTATTATTACTTTGTTGTTACTGAGGTTATGTTTGGTATAAACTTTATAGTAGACTATAGTAATTAATACTTATACTACTTCATAATTGTTACTAGGATCACATAATATTTTAGCTTTGTTTATCACTCTGTTTTCTTCTGTGCCATTTTTTTGGTCAAGAGGTTCAAATATTATTATTTTCTGTACATGTAAACCCCACAAGAAATATTTTAACCAGACATTATTTTTTCATTTACTTTAATATTAGACCTTTATTTTTTCCCTTTCTGCATCTAGAATTTGTTTCTTTTAGCTTGATAAAATTAATTTAATGTTTTTATTACTTGTGTCTGGCACTTTCTTCCCCTACTCTCACCACATCTTATTCTCAGATTTTCCTTCTTTTTGTTAAATACATTTTCCTTGGGATTAACAGCTTTCATAAATTTCTAATTTTATTTCAGCAATTTAAAAATTATATTTTAGTTTCCACAATTTGTTCTAGAAAGCCAGATTTTGTTTGCATTTTACTCTTGAAAAATGCATTTAACTATAGTTGTATTTGATGATGTTTGGCTTTGGAGTTTAAGAACTTAAATCTACAAAAGTTTTATGTATGTATTCTGTATCCTTTGATTATTTGACCATAGCAAATATGATTGCCTTAAACTACCACATAGTTTCCAGATCTGACAGACCCAATACTAATATCTCCTGCAGTTTTTGTTTTGTTTTGTTTGTTTGTTTTTTTATTTACTGTTTGGATTTGGTCATATATTTCTATCTTACTTGTAAGAGGTACTTTTTCTTTTCTCTAAATTTTAAATATTCTATATAAAACTATTCAGATATGAAATGATGTATATTTTTCCAGAAACAATTAAGAATTCAGTTCTTAGCCGGGCAGTGGTGGCGCACGCCTTTAATCCCAGCACTCGGGAGGCAGAGCCAGGTGGATCTCTGTGAGTTCGAGGCCAGCCTGGTCTACCAAGTGAGTTCCAGGAAAGGCGCAAAGCTACACAGAGAAACCCTGTCTCGAAAAACCAAAAAAAAAAAGAATTCAGTTCTTTCCTGAATTTCTACACACTAATCCAAACAAAGCAGAGTGCATGGTTTTTATGGGCTATTTATTTCCTGGTTAGCCCTTTGGTAATAACTTTGAGAAAAATTGCAAATAGAATATTGAGTTCAAGTCCCCAATTTCTTCATCAAGGATTTTGGCTACTCAAGTCTTAATTTGGACTCACAGCAGTAATTTAACCTTTGACTTTTTAGCTCAGAACTCTTTTTTTGGTTGTTCTCTGTTCCCAGCACAGTGGTTCAACAACATTCTTAATGAGATAAGACTGGTAAACCAAGGCTCAACTTAATGTGCTTCGTTTCTCTCCTTTGTGCTCAAAATTTATATCTGATATGTTCAAATATTGCTTTTTGTTTGGGTTTTTTTGTATTATTGAAAAATTATTGTTCTATGTAAGATGATTGGTTGGAAACAATCTATGTATTATGTTCAGAAGCTATTGGTTTATTTGACGTTTAACAACATTTCATACAGTTCAATTCTCCATCATTTTTCTTATAAAGAATATCTACCTGTGGCATGGTAATCTCTGCCTGCAGAGACTCCTTGAATGTTTGCTATAAATTTGCCTATCTTTTTATTGGTAATTAATTTTTCTACAGAATACATACTGATAGAAATTTTCTTACCTGTTAATGATTCTAATATTATTTTGACATGTACAAAGTGAATGAGTATCATAGAAAAAGAAAACTATGTATTGCCTTTTATCATTTGTTATTTTCACTTTTATTCAAGGCTTTGATCTTATTTGTTTTTGAGGTACCTGATTACATTGACTGTAGTTTTATTTGTAATCTGAATTTTACTTTTTAAAATTGATATCACTTCTTAATGGAATCTAGTGGAGAGGCTTCAAAACTTAAAGTCACTTCTCTATTTTCTTTCTCCCTACCAAGACCATCTTTTATTTTGGAACTGAGGTTAAGGTTGAGAATGTAATGCTAATCTTCAGTGTGACTTCTCTCTGCATGACTACCGAGGTGCTAGGGAGGAAAAAAAGAGAAGCAACAAAGCAGGTCAATGGCATTAGATATGAAAGGAAAATCCTCTTTACTAGACTCCACAGAAAATCAGACACCGTGTCAGGCTTAACTTGATACCTGATAAAGGAGAAAGTTATTGAAGTGAGCTTTCCACATAATATGATTTTTTCATCTTCTGATTTCAGTTTTTCTCCTCAAATAAAATAGAAGAGAATTCTAACTAAACGTCAATTCTTGACTTACTAAGAGAATATGAGCTGAAGTTAATAAATATGAATTAAGAATGGTAGAGGCAGCCCTGACAATAACTAATATCTGACTTTAGAATAGTGTTGCATAAATGAAAACCCTAGGTTTACAACTTACCAATTTTAGTAAATATATTCAACATTTTCTTCTTATCTTATCATACTTTCTTCTCAGAAATAGTTAGAACAATAGTATCTCACATGTGAATTTTTATTATTTCAGTAATACAAATGAAGTCCTGACTGAGCATCATATTTGTTATTTAATAATCTATGAATAAATTTTGCACAACGTCTTCACAATCTACCCAATGTTTAAGATTAGGTGTGGCAAGGAATTAGGATAAGATAAATTCTATATCTACAAAAAATTAGGAATACAAGCTTTATTCATTCAAGCATATTGGATTTAATTTAAAAGTTCCCTCTATCTCCTCTTTTGAAAACCAAGTCAGTAAAAGTGACACTTGATTGTGATTAAGGAAGCAGTCTATTATACCTTTGTTTTCTCTTTGCTGATGCAGTCATCATAATTACCTTGTCAGGTGTCACTAAAGACAGTGACAAGGTAGTAATAAAGCTTTACAAATTTACAACTCATTCAGTGCATCTTCTAGCGAGCTTATGAATTCGGAAGCATTTAGTCAATTATGAGGAAGTTTGTAAAACACATGCAAACTAGTATTTAAAATTTCAAAATCAATGTGCCTTGCTTTGGAAGGCATGAAGTCATTGTTATAGGTATTAACCCTGCCTTCTACATCCATTAATAGGCACAGTGAGTATATGTTGTTTATTAAATGCTTAACTGTAAAATTACAGAGTAAACATTTCAGGCTGCTGAATTTAGAGAAGAGGGGACAATGAGAGACATGTTCACAAAATGTTCCCTATCAGGTGTATATTTCAATAGGTTGACGAAGGCCAAAACAGGTTTCCTTTACAGTTTGTTCAATTAAAGAAAAGCATGAGAACGATATAAATGCAAGAAAAGAAATGCAGATACTGATCTCCTTTTAAATTTAGCTTGTTCACTCTCTTCCCTTTGCTTATGCACCACTATGAACATGTGAAGCACCCAGTCTTTAGTTATTGAGTTTATATCAGAATATAAATGTCTGAAATACAGTATTACTTTTGACTGAAGCAAAAACATAGAAGCTATTACAATCCCAGATGTTAAAGCTTGTCTCATAAGTGCCCTTTTACTTCTCACATGAATCTTGCTATCATCTACTTTATATACACATTCACACACACACACATACACACACACACACACACATGCGCGTGCGCGCACACACACACACACACATACACAATGTAACTTTCTTAAAATGATTTGTTCCATCTTAATTTCATGTGCAGTACAAAAATTTAGAACATAAGATTTTCCACTAAATTTAGTTCAGAATACAAAGAAGAAAAATACATTTACAACTAATAGATGTCTGTTTGGTAAGTTAAAATTGAAATCATAATTCAAATTGTTAACTGTATTGAAAATTAACTGATTTAACATCGTTGACTACAACTAGACTTCTCACAGAAAATCATTTCCTGTTAGGTACACTTTATGATTTTTCTTTGATTCGGCTACTGTCTTCTCTATTTTTGAGTACAGCTTTTTTCTCTATTTCTGTGCACATCCTCAGTAACTAAAGCATGATTATCATACAGCTCTTTATTTCTTTCAACATTTAAAGATTATCTTTCATTTATATGCAGGACTAGCTCATTGTCTATTTTTAAAGCCTGCACATTTTAAATAGTAATATAATAAAACATAGAGGATTTCCCCAAATACTTTATTTCTCCTGATGTGGTAATTCTCAAGGACTCTGCTGTCACAGAGCCCCACAATCTCCAGAGAAGCCACACTACTGGTGATTTTCTTTTTTGATGAGCAAGTCTTAATTACAATTACAGAACTGTGGGTTCCCACCAGGGCATGTTGGGCACTACTGCTCTCTTAGAGTTATTGTGCCATACTGGTTATTGACATTGTTCATAGATGTCACAGCTGGTTAGGGCTACTGACTGCCTCTGAGGGAAGCTAGGAATTGGAGAGGTAGTCCTCTTAGGGAAGAGGACACAAATTGGTTGTCCAGTGCCAAATTGTCAGCCTTGAAAACAAACATAGAAGTAATAATGTACAGACTAAACTGATTATACACACACACACACACACACACACACACACACACACACGTGCTAACAATTAGTAAAAAAAAAAAGAAGCTTTTTTTTTTTAATTTTTATTTTGCAATACAATTCAGTTCTACATATCAGCCACAGATTCCCTTGTTCTCCCCCCTCCTGCCCCCCTCACCTTCCCCCCAGCCCGCCCCCCATTCCAATCTCCTCCAGGGCAAAGCCTTCCCCACAGACTGAGATCAACCTGGTGGACTCAGTCCAGGTAGGTCCAGTCCCCTCCTCCCAGGCCGAGCCAAGGGACCCTGCATAGGCCCCAGGTTTCAAACAGCGATGGGATGGCCAAACACCCTAATTGTCATGCTAGAAACCTCATCCAACTACTGAGGGATCTGGATGCAGAGATCCATGACTAGGCCCCAGGTGGATCTCTGGGAGTCCAATTAGCGAGAATGAGGAGGGTTTATATGAGCGAGAATTGTTGAGACCAAGGTCGGATTAAGCACAGAGACAAATAGCCAAACAAACGGAAACACATGAAATATGAACCAATGGCTGAGGGGTCACCAACTGGATCAGGCCCTCTGAATGGGTGAGACAGCTGATTGGCCTGATCTGTTTGGGAGGCATCCAGGCAGTGGCACCGGGTCCTGTGCTCATTGCAAGAAGAAGCTTTTAACTTGAAGAGAATGGGGAAGTGAATGTGGGAAGGTTTGGAGGGAGGAATGAAAAGGTAAAATGTTGTAATTATACATCTCAAAAATAAATTAACAAGAGTGTGAATTGCCACACTAAAATGAACATTTAAAAGTTACAAAATCATCTTCTGTAAACTGGCCCTACAACAAAAACTATTAATTCAGTTGATGCTCATTTCTACAAGAAAGAAAGTTAGAGAGACAAAGAAAGAAGGAAACCAAGAGGGCTGTATGTTCCAAGTCCCAACCATGTTTTAGCTTCCAAATCTCTCATGCTTATGGGACCTGTGGAGAAGCTGGCTATCTGTCCTGCTCATCAAGTTCATTGGCAAATCAAGCAGACATGCCAAGAAACATCAAAATAAGGATTTTTCTTAGTAATTGCTTTTTATAGAAATGATTCTCAAAAGCTCTGTTTTTGCTTTATTTATCCTGTAATAATGGATCTTTTCTGAATGACTGTGCATATATGTGTGGGTATGCCTGCATCTGTGTGTGAGTGCCTGTTTGTCCTGAAAAGAATCTTGGATCCACCTGGAGCTTCAGTTACAATGATTTGAATAACCCAACACTGGTGCTGGGAAACAAACTCTGGTCCTCTGAAAGAAGAGCAAGTGTTCATAACCACTGAGACATTCCGCCAAACCTTAATAATAGTGTTTAAGATTGTATTTTAATATTTTTACCTCATTAAAATTTAATACATTATAATAAATGTAGTATTGAAAGTTTTTTATTATGTAAAGGTGTAGTTCTCGCTACTACTATTTAATTGTGAGAAATTTCTTACTAGTGTTTAATTCTGAGAAAATGTAAGTATTCTGAAGTTGTCAATAAATCACAATTATATTTACTAGTCAAATGAATAATTCATTTATCATAAATTAGTAACGTCACTAATAAGATCTTATAAATACACGTTGTTAGGTGAATACAGACTAATTGTATGATGGCGAGAATAATTTACACTTGACACCGAACTTGCAATCACAACTTTAATGTTCCTTATTAAAAGTACGTTTTCTGTGCCCATTGTCCATTGGCTTTTGCATCGGCATATTGTTATCAGATGGTCACCTTTCTGGTAAAATTGTCTAAAAGCTTATATGCTATTTTATCATCTACTAAAAAAATACTTTATCCGAAGGAGAAGATCGTAACAGCACAGCTTTCTCTAATCAATCTTTCACACAGCCAACTTTTCATTAATCAATGTGTCTGTCACCTTGATTTTTTTCTTGTGGTTAAATGGATTTTTCAATTATGTGTTTTCACATGTATCAATGACCACTTACCTTAGATAGCTAAATAAAATATACATGTTATTATATTACATCTTTATAATCTTGGATATGGGAAGTGACATCATGTTTAAAATACAGAGCTTTAGTGTCTTAGAAATAGACAATGGTTACATGTTAGTGCTATTTAACTGTTATGATTTCTTCATGTGAGCTGATAATCAGGCTCCAAAACCTAGTGTTTGAAAGCAAATTGATGACATAGAACATTCTTGAAAACTGAGAAGTTCTAGTTTCCTTTTTTCTTTTTTTAATTAAGAAAGTTTTTATTCATTTTACATAACATACAGATCCCCCTCTGACCCCTCCTTTCATCTGCTCCCCCCAGCAGTCGTCCCAGTCCATCTTCCATCCCCTCCTCTGAAAAGGTAAGGCCTCCCATGGGGAGTCAGCAAAGCCTGGTACATTCAACTGAGGCAGGTCCAAGCCCCTCCCTGCTGTGGATATTGCTCTATATAAATAAATCACTGATTGGCCAGTGACCAGGCAGGAAGTATAGGCGGGACAAGGAGAGAGGAGAATTGAGGAAGGAGGAAGGAAAGAGAGACCAGCTGGAGCCACTGCCAAGACAAGGAAGATGTAAAGTACCAGTAAGCCAGGAGCCATGTGGCAAAGTAAAGATTAATAGAAATGGGCTGAATATAAGAGTGAGAGCTAGACAATGATAGGCCTGAGCTAATGGCCAAGCAGTTTAAATAATGTAAGAGTCTGTGTGTTTATTTTATAAGTGGGCTCCGGGACTGGCGGGACTTGGCGGAGGGAGCTGGAGAAAAATTCTCCAGCTACACCTCCCCATGCATCAAGGTCGTGCAAAGTGTCCCACCATAGGCACTGGGCTCCAAAAAGTCAGCTCATACATCAGGGATAAATCCTATCCCCACTGCCAGGGGCCCCTTAAACAGACCAAGCTATACAACTGTCTCGCTTATGCAGAGGACCTAGTCCAGTCCCATGCAGGTTCCACAGCTGTTGGTCTAAAGTTAATGAGTTCCCACTAGCTTGGTTCAGTTGTATCTGTAAGTTTCCCCATCGTGATCTTGAAGTCCCTTGTTCATAGAATTCCTCTTCCCTCTCTTTGACTGGGTTTCTGGAGCTCAGCCTGGTGCTTGGCTGTGGATCTCTGTATCTATGTCCATCAGTTACTGGAGAAAGGCTTTATGATGACAACTAGGGTATTCAGTAATCTGATTACTGGGGTAAGCCAGCTCAGGCACCTTCTCCACTATTGCTAGTCTAAACTGGGGTCATCCTTTTGGATTCCTGGGAACTTCCCTAGCACCAGGTTTCTCCCTATCCCTGTGATGTTTCCCTCTATCAAGATATTCCTTTCAT
The DNA here is from genome assembly GCF_949786415.1 of Peromyscus eremicus. Classification (NCBI taxonomy): domain Eukaryota; kingdom Metazoa; phylum Chordata; class Mammalia; order Rodentia; family Cricetidae; genus Peromyscus; species Peromyscus eremicus. The sequence continues at coordinate 59,674,425 of NC_081419.1, forward strand.
TGCTCTCTCACTCCATCCCTGTTCCAGCTCGACCATCCCATCCCCTTATGTTCTTATCCCCCATCCCCTAACCTCTATTGCCCCTCCTCACCCCCAGTTTACTCAGGAGATCTCATCTATTTCCCCTTCCTAGGGCGATCCATGTGTCCCTCTTAGGGTCCTCCTTGTTACCTACATTCTCTGGAGCTGTGGGTTGTAGTCTGGTTATCCTTTGTTTTAGATCTAGTATCCACTTATGTGTGAATAGATACCATGTTTGTCTTTCTGAGTCTGGGTTACCTCACTCAGGACGATATTTTCTAGTTCCATCCATTTGCCTGCAAATTCCATGATGTTGTTCTAGTTTCTAAAACTGTGAACATGTTCATTTACATTAGGTCTCTGGAGGTCTGGAATCCATATACTTTTAATGGTTTTCATGCTAACAAGAATAACTGTACCTCTGAAACCCAAGTGCTGTCCTGAAATAAAATCATGCTTCAGGCAAATAATACTTTTAATTGAAACAAATTGACCACTAAGATCAAGTTATCAATGCTCGTTGTCCCTTATCTGTCATTAGCTGATACCAGTAGGTGGATCAGCATATGTGTAGCAAATGCATATTATGTATGGTATCAACTGCACTAAGTCTGCAGATTTTTTCAAGCCATTTGCACAACTTTAATGTACCTGTGATTTAGTCATATCCTTAGAGTGCAATTTTAAGCTTTTGCTCCCTTGGTTTAGAAACCTGTATGTACTTTATGACCCAGTTAGTTTAAATTGATTCTTTCCCTATGTACCCAATTAACAATTATGGTTTGCAGAGCCCAAAGGGGGAAGTGTGTGTTGGTGGTAGAGAATCACGGTCATTAAATACAAAACACAAACAAAATAAGATATAACCCCAAGCAACTTGTCATTAGGCATTTGGGAGATCTACTGCAAACATGGTTTAAATTAGCCTAACTATATTTTGTTTTGTGTATAAAGTGAGTTCATCTGTTCTTTTTTTTTTTTTTTTTTTTTTTTTTTTTTTTTTTTTTTTTTTTTTTTTTTTTTGGTTTTTTCGAGACAGGGTTTCTCTGTGTAGCTTTGTGCCTTTTCCTGGCACTTACTTGGTAGCCCAGGCTGGCCTCGAACTCACAGAGATCCGCTTGGCTCTGCCTCCCGAGTGCTGGGATTAAAGGCGTGCGCCACCACCGCCCGGCTGAGTTCATCTGTTCTTATGGTTTCCCTACTTGACATTATTAATTGACAATGGAATGTTCAGTTTCAGTGTTTGCAAAGGTTCCTTGGCCTTAGCCTTGACATAGGTAAATTTTGACTCCAACAATGCCTCCCTCCAGGAAACAGGATGGTTCATCATGAAATTACTGTTTATAAACTATATTTTTATGGAATTGTTACATATTTATATATTCTTAGAATCTAGTACAAACTAAACTTAAGCCAAACAGCACATTCAATAAGTGTGATGAGATATCTTTAAAAGCCATCTTATGGAAAGCATATGGTACATGCAGTGAGATTTTTGGCACTGTCAGTTACATCCTTATCCATGAACACGGATGAACCTTGTCTGTGGTCCACACACTGTGCCATTTGGAGAAAAATTATTATTCTTAAAAACTTTGCATTATGTACCAAGAGGTTTCTTCACTTTCTTCCAACACAGAACCACACAGTTGGGCTTATCATACCTCCGTGTAGCAAGCCCAATGATGAGCACCTTAGACCAGCATAACAGGAAATGAAGAAATGTCCTGGATTGGTTTACTATGCTACTGGAACACCAGATGACAAGCTGATGTTCCAACCAACAGTAAGCATCATCTGTCAGACTGAAGGTCTTGAAGCTCAACATCAAAATGTTGACAGGGTAAGGACTCAGGTGCCTTCTCCTTGCACTTTTGATAGCTAATGGCTTTGGTGTCCCTTTGCTTTAGAAGCTCTGTCCTGAGTTCTTCTGCTATGACACTCCATTCTTGTTTGATGTGTTCTTATTTCTCAAATTTACCCATTTCCCCCCCTGAATATCAGTCATAGCCTGTTGTAAGGAATTAAACTTAACTTGTTGAGTTTGGGGAGAAAAGAACTATTCCTATTATTAGATAAATACTGAATTGTACCAGTACTTTGATTAAAAAGAGAATTATCATTGCATTGTACTTATGGAATTGTTGACCATAGCAGACCTTCATCACATATTCTGCTCCATCCATTCCATATAACCGTATTTTAAGCTCATTAGAAGTAAATAAGCAGAGGTACCAAGAAGTTTAGGACTTTGCAAAGAGACACAGAGCTGGAAGCAAAACCCAAACTGAAACCCTGAGAGGCTGATTTTGGAGTCTACAATATTGGCCCCAATGGGAGACAAAGCCAATTGATCTACCCCCATCCTGAGTGGATCTGCTGAAGGAGAGTAAGAATTATCAGTGGATGCTTGCTGGTGATCTTGGAACAATAGCTATGTTGTGTTTAAAAAGGAAATCAGTACTATTAATGGGGATGAAAAATGAAACTCCAATGAAATCATTTACACCGCTGAATATATACTGTATGCAGATCTTGACCTGATTTATTTAAGACAGTTAATTATATCAGTTAATTAAAGTGAAACAAAAATGTGAACATGAACCTGCAGACCTTACAGAAACCATGAAGTAAGGAAAAACGTGTTTACAGAGTCCTGTTATACTGAGTTAAAATATATTAAAGTAGAGAAAGAGGAAAACTACACTATTTGGCCCCTTTGGAAAGAGTATAGTCAACTGTGAAATTAGTTAATGAGGAATTTTTACCACTTCCCTTGACAGAAAGGGCAGCACACTCAGGACAAGAAAGTCATGGCCAGATGCATCTTCGGTGATTGTGTAAAGAATGTTTCTCCCTTTGTTGTTGACACTGTTTTCTTCCTTAATGTCTGTAGTTCAGTTAGAATAAGTGGAGAGATCAGTTAATGGGGCTACTGTACATGCAGAGAAGAGAGATTTGAAGACATTTCTTCAGAGGCAGGAAAACTCAAGACAGAATAGCAGATGAGCTCCTAATGAAAGGGCTTGGGAATTCTCTAATTATTGCCTTTCTGCAGAGGTGGCAACTGTGCCACCTGGGCCCTTTGGGAGTTCAGAGGGGAGACTGTGCAGCATTGGGTAGCAAGCCTGATAAGAGACATGAATAAATAAAGCAGTGAAAAAAACCTAATAATACAAGTAAACCCAAATAGTGGCAGTATTTATTCTCCTTTATCTTCTCCCATGGGTTTGTTCTTGTCTCCACATCTTTAACAGACTCCACCCTGAGCCTTTCTTTTAGTTTCTGTGTGATTTTCTACTTGTTTATTCATCAGGTCACAGGATCTGCACTAGAACATGTCTTCACAGCTCTCACAGACATCAGTGGGAAGTATTTAAAACACAGTCTGAGGAAGAAAAGACATATCTCAGAGAAATGTGAGGGTCAGTTTGGGACGCAGGTGAGATTAGGAACAAAAGCTGGGAACAGAGCAGGCAGGGAAAGTTCAGGATAGCAAGAGGTTGTGATCCAGGTAGAGCCTCAGAGCCCTCTGTGAAAATCTCTCAAGGAAAGCAAACTGCTTCTTCAAGCAATCTCACTGAAATGATTCCAAATAGGAACTTGAAGATCTGCAAGGAATAAAGGAGTATGGCCGCTCAGCAGGTGAGAAGAAGCCTTTCCATTAGCAGAGAAAGACCTTTAAAAGGAAGGCCAGGGTCTGCTTTCACCCAGAGCATACACTTGTTTCCTGCAGATCAGGAGCTAATCTGCAAGAATAGCTGGCCCCAGGCTTGCAGGTAGAGAGAATTAAGAACATTACATTAGCAAAGCATTCCAGGGAAAAAAAATAAGGGAACAAACTGAAGCTGAAATAGACCTTTGAGTCTCATTTGGGCCCCTTTCCCTGGTGGGGCCTGTAATATCATGTTCCAATAGACTGCCCTTCCCGCCCTGAAACCAGCTTCTGAAGCACACTGCAGGGTTTGCTTTTTATGAACATGCTACCTTCAGACATCAAGATACTGTAATCACTAAAAAGACAAACCAACTCATTGCAACCTGCTGTTGTAAGAGGCCTAGCAGAAATGACCTTCTTTTAAAGAGACATTTTAGCTATCAGATTATATAAACAGTGGCCACAAAGAGATTAGCGTTTCCCCAGGTATCCCATGCTGGGAGAAGAAAAGCTTGGGCCACCCAGAACAGAAGCTCTTCCCTCTCTGCAGTCTCACAGAGACAAGGCGAGATCAGTGTTTGACGGAACCACACCCTGGGGACTGTTTAGATGTACACATCCTTGGCCAGTTATTAAAACTTGAACTTCCCTCCAGAACCCTGAAGGAAAGGGTGGATGGCAGTCACTTTACCAATCTGTCCCTCTCCTCAATGTGACCACACTGAATACATCTCCTTTTTATGCTTGGTTTTTAAATAGTTAATGAGTTTTGTTGTTTGCTTTGTTTTGTTTCTTTTCCTATTAATTTATTTATCTTAATTAGTTTCTCAAGAACAGGTGGCTGACCTTGGTCTTTTGAAATGCAGACTGGGACCCCAAGTTTTATAACACTGTCACAAAGGCAAATGCTTTATAACAGATCTGTGTGGACACAGAGGTCTAATCACAGGTTTTTGTCAAGCACTCAGGGGTGGGCATCTGGAGGTGAGACTTCCTAATTTGCAATCAAAATAATCTGTCCAGCATAATTAATTCATTTTGTTAACACAGTCATGGCCATTGCTGACATTATGACAGGGCTAATGGTTCTTACTTTCTAGAAAGAAAGAATCCACTTGAGAGGGAGGCACAGTTTAAGTATTTATTTAATGGAGCAAGTCAAAACAAGAGCTCCAGATTGTGGTGAGAAGCCTCAAAAAGGGTAGAGGGGAGTTTCTGTGTTACCAGGTGAATTCTAAAGATGTTTTCATCGGTATTTAGGAGATGTGTGTCATGTTCATAGGTGAGTTGTCCATTTCTTCTTAATGGGTCATGATGGCCTGAGTCTTCATAGATATCATAGGATATGTCTTCCCATGATCCTCTAGCAAAACTTTCAAATGGGAGGATAGAAGCAAAACTACTATTCACATGATGTTACAGAGGAGTCAGAATCTTTGGAGGATGCAGGCCCTTTGGTAATGAGATGACTGAGAAAGTACTATTGGACCCTGACTCTTGATACAGTAGGAACAATCTACCTGCAGATTCAAGGATATTTAACCACAAAAAAGGCATTCTGACCTCTAGAGGCATAGCTACTAAGGTTTCCTAAAACTTTCTTTCTTTCTTTCTTTCTTTCTTTCTTTCTTTCTTTCTTTCTTTCTTTCTTTCTTCCTTCCTTTCTTTCTTTCCTTTCTTTCTTTCTTTCTTTCTTTTCTCTCTCTCTCTCTCTTTCTTTCTTTTTAACCTCATACCAGAAAAACCAGCCTGCCTCTGTCTTAATCTTAAAAGCCATCTTATAGTAATGACAAATTATGTTTATTCCTGCTTATGGTTAAACCTGATCCTCAAGAATTGGGCTATGCCCACCTGGAAACTTAACTACAAATGGTTCTGTACTGCCTGTTCCAGGAATGGCAATCATGTTTTTGGCTCCAAAAATCAATAAACATCTTACAACACTACCTTTGTTTCAAAAGGGTTGTTATGGCTACCTTATTATTACCGCATGCTACTTTGACTACATTACAATCATGTCTTTGTTTTAGTAGATCATTATGACTAACTTGTTAAGCTTTTGTTCTGTTCCTGTAACACTGCCTACTATGTGTGCTAAATCTGCCATTTGGAAACCACCTACCACTGAGCTATAAAAACCTTGTCTTCCTTACCTCCAGTACTGACCTCTCAAACCCAAATTTATAGGGAGCAAACCCATGTACTTGAATAAAAAAGCTTGTGTAGTGGGTAGCATTCCAGCTTTGATCTGGAAGTTCCAACCCCCAGTGAGACTTCTGCAACTGTCACGCCTACAAGGCAGGGCCAAGGGAGGTGCCTGGAGACCTGAGATCTGGATGGGCGGTGCTCTCACTTGGTGCCGGGACCTTGGACGGTGAAGGTGGGCCAAGCAGAGCTCCAGAGAACACCGCTGCACTGCGATATACCTTCCCCAGACCCCGCGACCTACCTATCCCTTAACTTGTAAGTTACGGCATTAAATAAATCTCCTTTTAACTACGTGGAGTGGCCTTAATAATTTCACCAATAAGCCTGCTTTAATTAATTGCTTGCTTTAATTAATTTGGCCATGATGATTTGGGTAGCTGGTCATTCTCCCTTATCTTTGGAATTAACACTCCCCATTTGGCTCCTGTAAAAATAAAACTGATTTCCTGCCCTGCTTCCATTAAGGACAACTATGGAAGTCACTTCCTAAGTCACACCCACTACTTAGGAAGAAGTGGCATTTTCTATTCTGAAATGAAAAATAACCACAGCAACAAAAAACCAGTGTCACCCTTTTCCAACAAATGGCACCTTGACATTTCTTATGGGTCAGTGACTCCTCAAAAATGCATTTATTTATGACCTTTATGATTCTTACTATTTAAAGAAATAATGGTTTGTGAATGTAAAAATCACAGAAGAATATGTCTGCTTGTCCAGCATGAAATGAATGGCTGTGAATGTGACAGTAGTGATGATTCAGATCTCGTCCTTAACTTAAATAGCCTGAATCTAAACTGTTTCAAAATCTAAAATCTTTGAGTACCCTCTTGCTGCCACAAGTAGAAAATTCCACATCTGTATTCATGTGGCAAGACCGTACAAAATTCAGACATGTCAACATTATTTGATGTTCTTAACCCCAAATCTGGTTTGTATCTGGTACTGCTATCTGGTACTAAAGATTCTTGTACTAATCATTTTGAATAAGAGTTTCTGAACCTATCTTCAGTTTATTGTCCTTTACAGTGTGGTTTAAAGTTAACAAGACATTTGGTATTACTTGGTCTCCCTTGTAAACCTCTTTTCTTAATATTTTGTTATTTCTGAGGGTGAAAATTTTTTTGTGCATTACTGTTTCTCTGGGTTTATGCTCAATACTTCTTAATTCTGTGTTTAGATGTTTATTTATTTATTTAGAATATGGTTAATCTCCTTGTTTTATAGCCCTGGAGACTAACACACTTGAATTTCCTTTAGCTCCATTCTTTTCATCTGTGTCACATTTATAAAAGACAGCAATGGCCACCTTTTACTCCTTCAGAGTAGACTTACCTTCATACTTCTTGTCTATCAGAGCTTACATCATATGATCATCTGAGTATTTTTCTATGTATTTCTAGTTTGAAGATAACACTCTGGCACAGCATTTCTGGATCTCTATCCAAACTCCTCTGTGATGTTTAGACCTCTCTCACATTTGGCATGGGTGGAACACTCCTTGTGTTTAAGCTCTGTTGAGATGCCAGGAGGGGAGCCTGGCAAGCTCTCACACTGACACAAGTCAAAACAGATTATTCCTGCAGAGATGCAGACTTCACACTTACCAAAGGACACTTGGTGTCAGCCTCACACATGGAGCAGTAGAAAATCACACACACTGGGAAACTCAGTGTTAAAATATTTAAGAGACTCACACATCCCTCCCAGGCTCATCTGTATTCTTGATTCTGGATACAGCTGTGTAGTCTTCAAAGCTAAGTTACTTTTTAGTGTTGTTCAAATCTTAGATGGTCTTTTAATAAAAAAAACAAAACAAAACAAAACAAAACAAAAAACCCAGAGCCAGATATCAGGGTGAAAGCTGAAAGATCAGAGAAGCAGAACAGCCAGACACTAGTTCTTACCTCTACAAAATCCTTAGACTAAAGAGAGTGAGTTCCTGTTTCCTTATACCTTATGTATCTTTCTCTGTTCTACCATATTACTTCCTGGGATTAAAGGCAAGTGTACTTCCCAAACAAAGGCATGAGATCTCAAGTGCTGGGATTAAGGTGTGTGCAAACACAGCCTAGCTCTGTTTCTCTCATTTACTGGATCCATCTCATGTAGCCCAGTGAGGCCTTGAACTCACAGAGATGCAGACAGATGTCTGCCTTCCAAGTGATAGGATTAGAGGTGTGTGCCACCACTGCCTGACCTCTATGTCTAATCTAGTGGCTGGCTCTGTCCTCTGATCCTCATGCAAGTTTATTAGGGCATTTTATTATTTTTGTGTAAAATAATAAAAGAAGGTTATAACTAAAAAAAGAAAAACTATATACAATAAGTACAATAAGTATATACAATATATACAGTCAAGAATTACATTAACAATATCTAGTCCATTAACATTTGACAAATTCAGCCAGGCAGTGGTGGCGCACGCCTTTAATCCCAGCACTCGGGAGGCAGAGGCAGGCAGATTTCTGTGAGTTCGAGGCCAGCCTGGGCTACCAAGTGAGTCCCAGGAAAGGCGCAAAGCTACACAGAGAAACCTTGTCTCAAAAAACCAAAAAAAAAAAAAAAAAAATTTGACAAATTCAGACAAAAAAAACTCCATTATTTATTCTATCTTGGTGAGTCCAAAATGTTGTACCTAATTCACTTTCTATTCTAACTTGTGTTACCAACCAAAAATTACCTTTTGATGTCTTTCAAACTTGTACACTTTACACCTCTTTAGTGAGTTTCTTTTCTCAATTTGTTAACAAGGAAAACTATAACTATCTAATCTTCAACTCACTCAGAAACCCAAGAAGGAAATAATATTACCTAAATAAGCAGGAAGGACAAAAAAGTGACTTTAAAAAAATATGAGAAATGACAGAAACAGCTGGCTGCTGGGACAGTCATCCAAGATTTCTCTGCAATCTTGAGGTATTTATCTTGAGCCTACAGGCCTAGCATATCTGACAGACTCCTCTGTGAAGCAGGATTTTCTAAAGGACCTTCCTACCTTGTCTTGGCAAGGTTCAGGAGTCCATTTATTTGTGTGTGTCCTGCTTGTCCATTTTGGACAGCATACTGTCAGCAGTTGAGGCAAGGGCATTTTCTTGCCCTGTGGCTAACTTGCCACAAACAAAGTAAACTCCATATGGAGTTCCTTCAATGACCATCTTCTTCTCTGAAATATACTGGTGTTGCCAGGAGCAGACATGTCTCATTGTCATAAAAAGAGAATCTACATTATTAAAACAGTTTAATTGCCATATTTTATAGATCTCTGAAGTGTTTGAAGATGACCTGACTATCTAAAATATATTTCTGTTTGACCTTAAAAACATACCTAATATGACTTGGAAGTTTGATTGTAATGACTAACTACTAACTTGCATTTTTTATATCCTAATTAGTTGGTAATAATAACTTTCATTATACTGTTAAATAAACTTTATAGCACAATACCTTGAACAATATTAGAAGTGTATATATAGTATTTTCTAACAAAATTAATCTCAACTTCGTATCAATATACAAAATTTGTATACAATATACAATTTTTCTCTATTTATTTGTAGAAATATCCATTCCAATATAGTAACTCCTCTCTGCATTAAAATTCTTGTAGGAGAATGCTTAGATGGTAAAATAACCAAAATTCAATCAAGCTTTGGGTCTAACTGTGCATCCTGTATTTTCTTTTCCAACAAAGCTAATTCTTTCTCAGCTTCAGCTGATAATTCTCTTAGGCTATTTAAGTCCTTGTCACCCTCTAAGGTTTTGAACAAATTACTCAGTTCATCATTTTTTATCCCAATAGTGGTTCATAGATTGGAAATATCTTGAAATAATCTTTGAACGTCATTAAGAGTCCATAATTAATCTCTCCTAATTTGCACATTTGGGGTCTAATATTTTGTAGACCTATTTTATATCACAAATAATTAATAGGATCTCCTCTTTGGGTCTTTTCAGGAGCAATTTGTAATTCCTAACAAGGAAAAATTTTCCTTACTTCTTCAATTTTTTTTCTAAAGTATCTACATTTGAATTAACTAGTAAAATATCACTCATGTGGTGGTAAACTATAGATTGAGGGAATTGTTTATGTATTACTTCCAATGAGTGTCATACAAAATATTGGCACAGGGTTGGACTATTTAACATTCCCTTTGGGAGAACCTTCCATTGATATCTCTGAGCAGGCTGAGAATTATTATAAGTAGCCACTGTGAAGGTAAATTTTTCTCTATCTTTTTCTTGTAAGGGTATTTAGAAGAAACAATCTTTTAAACAAATAACTATAAGAGGCCATCCTTTAGGCAACAGTGTAGGCAAAGGAATTCCAGACTGTAGAGAGCCCATTGGCTGTATTACCTTGTTAATAGCTCTTAGGTCTGTTACCATGCTCCTCTTACCAGATTTCTTTTTAATAACAAATACAGGAGAATTCTAAGGGCTGGTTGATTCTTCAATATGCTGAGCATTTAACTGTTCCTGTACCAGCTGTTCTAAGGCCTGTAGTTTCTCTTTTGTTAAAGGCCATGCCTGAACCCATACAGGCTTGTCTGTTAATCATTTTAAAGATAGGGATGTTGGTGTCTTTGAAAGATCAGTAGCTGTTGTGCCCTGTTCATGTACAATCTGGATGGTAGGTGACTATTCTTTATAATACTTTCTAATACTTTTCTCAGAAACATATGTTAGTTTATGATTTGTTTCTGAGATTGGAGGAATGTTAATCTGGGTATTCCATTGTTGTAATAAATTATGGCCCCATAGATTCATAGTTATATTAGCCACATACGGCTTTAATTTTTCTCTCTGTCCTTCTGGACCTATACATTTGACATATTCCGTGCTCTATTTCACTTGAGGTTATGTTGTAATCCCTAAAAGCTGAATATTTACATCCTGAAGAGGCCAATTTTGATGCCAAGATTCTGGTGCAATTATTGTTACATCCACACCTATGTCTACAAGACCTTCAATGAGATTATTCATATTTTTAATTTTGGTCTTGGTTCATTTATAGAAGTTTGCCCCAAAAATCACTTTATGGTTTCTCCTGATTTTTTTGTTCTCTCTTCTATAGTTGTTCTATTACCCCGAGTAGTATGGTTTTTTTTTTTACAACAGGCATTAGGTTCTTTCATTGCTCTGGGAAGCAGTTTCTTCCATGATGATAGGCAAGGACTGAACCAAATTTGTCATGGGGGCCTGCAAGAGGCCCATCAGTGAGTTTCCCAACAGCAAAGGCAAAGGATTACCTTGTTGGTCCCTTATTGATCTACATTCATTAGTCCAGTGTTTGCCTTTGCCACATCTTCTGCATAATCCAGAGGGGAGGGCTGTTCTGTTGCCATTGTTCCTTGAAAAAACATTATTTCTAGGAACACACTGTTTACAATACCTTTTTAGGTGACTTTGTTTACCGAATTCAAGCATCTGACATTACTATTTTTCTTCAAACCTCTGAAAATCACCTCTCCTATCCAAGTATCATCATGATGACATTCAATATTCATTGTATCTCAGATCCATTCATCCAAGGGTGCTGATCTTGTTTTTAATGACATAATCACCCTTTTCCATTGTGCACTAGCATTTTCAAAACCCAGAGATTCAATTATTATCTGTCTAGTTTCTGAATTGGGTATCATTCTATTTACTGCTGAAGACAGCCTTTGTAAGAAATCAGTGAAGGTTTCTTTTGGGCCCTGTATAATTTTCATAAATGACTCAATTTTCTTTCCTACTTCTTCAATTCTGTCCGAATCATTCAAGGCTGCCATGTGGCATAAAGCTCCATAGAATTTACTAAAACTGATGGAATGTAGCTTCTTGCTATTCATGTGCTTTTTTTTTTCAGTCCAAACACCATAGTAACCAGACAGAAGAACAAGCCAGAAAAAAAATGGAGTTAATCTGAGTCAATCCAATTTTTTTCAATTGGCCAGAAGATGATACACAAAACACACAGAGAAAGCACACAAGGTGGTGTGGCTGAAGTTGACTATTCTAGGGTAAGTACAGATTGTTTATCTGTGTTAGCAGATGATCCTAAAAAGATAATGACAATTAGAAAATGAGAGAGAAAGCAATGATCCACACAAACAAAAGTGCAGAGCAACAGAAAAACAAACCATTTTCATGCATACCTACCTTAATCCTTGTTACTTAGCTTCTCTGGATCTGTGGATTGTAACATGGTTCTTCTTTACTTTATGGCTAATATTCATTTATGAATGAGTACATATCATGTTTGTCTTTCTAGGCCTGGCTTACATCACTCAGGTTGATCTTTTCTAGTTTCATCCATTTGCCAGCAAATTCCTGATGTCACTGTTTTTAACAGCTGAGTGATATTCCATTGTGTAAATGGACCACATTTTCTTTATCATATGTTTGGTTGAGGAACAAAACAGAATAAGCATTGCCAGTGAACAGGGGATAGGGAACTGGAAGGTGGGCATGGGAGTGGGAGCAGGAGAGATCAGGTAGGGGGAAGATGAAGGGACAAAGTTATGGGAGAGATAACTGGAATCTGGGAGCATCTCTGTGATGAGCTAGAAACCTAGAGCAACAGAACCAACTAACCTGGACTCATAGGGACTCACAGAGACTGAACTGACAACCAGGGAGTCTGCATGGTATAGCTGAATTTCTAAATGGTCTTATTAAGTAAAAAACATGGAGCCAGAAATTTGAGTTAAAGCCTTAGAGAGATTAGGGAAATATGGAAAGCCACCAGCTAACCTCACCTCACCAACTCGGCAGCTTCTAAAGAGTATGACTTCCTGTCTACACAGGCTTATATTCCTTGCTTTTCTGCCCTCTCGTTGGCTCTTAGCCCAGTTACTTCACTTTATTTTTCTACACAGCTCTGTCACTGTCTGACTGTCTGTACAGACCTCCAGGTCTCTATGGTTGGTACTGGGATTAAAGGCGTGGGTCACCACGCTTGGCTCTCTTCCCTAGTGTGTCCTTGAACACAAAGAGATCCTGCCTACTAAATGGTTAAGGACATGTGCTGCCTGACTTCTTTGTTTACTTAAAATGGCTGGCCTTTTCCCCTTGATCTCCAGGCAAGCTTTATTTATTAATGCACAAATAAAATATCACCACAGCATGGGATTGACCTAGACCCTTTGCAATATATTACAGCTGTGTAACTTGATGTTCTTGTGACACTCCTAAGAGTGAGAGCAGGGGTTGTCTCTGACTTTTTTTGCCTGATTTTAGAACCCACTCCTCCTACCAGATTGCCTTGTCCAGGCTTAATAGGAGAGGAGGTGCCTAGTCTCACTGCAACTGTGGCTGGGTGATACCCATGGGAGGTTGCTCCCTATGGGAAAAGAAACTGAGAAAGAGGAGTAGATGGGAGGGAGGTATAGGGGAGTAACTGGGAGGAGAGGAGGGAGGAGAAACCTCCTTTGGTTGGGATAAAAAACATAAATAAATAAACAAAAAAAGAAAGAAAGAAAAACAAACCATTTTCAATAGAACCAGGATATGAAATACATAAACAGTTGTTCTTCCTATAAGAGGTGAAGGCAAGGCATAGGATCCAGTAAAACACACTAATAAGGTAAATTTTATTACACTTTTAGAAAACTCTCCAGATTATAGAATGTGACTGCAATGCTCTAAAAGAGAAGCCTCAGGGAGTGTTGTAGAAGTGGGGGCTGAAAGATTATCAGAATCTGAGGATCAATGAACTTCCTGTGACAGTGTGTCTCTTAATATTGTCAGAAGCTATACCCAAAAATATCACCAACATGACCACATAAACCAAATGTGAAATGAGCAAGGGTGACACCAGTGGAAATGTATATGGGGTGAAACTATTGAGGCCTGAACCCTACACAAAGAATTATAGGCAACTGAGGGATGCTGGGAACAGGAGAGGTAATCTATTCAAAGAAGAGCATACCAATTGGTTATCTAGTGACAAGTGGTCAGCCCTGGAGGCATATGCACCAATATAGAGACAGAAGAGACTATAGTCAGGAATATGTATTTACATATATATATATATATATATATATATATATATATATATATATATATATATATGTTATAAAAAGAGGCTGTGGATTTGAAGGAGTATGGGAGGGCTATATAAGAGAGTTTGGAAGGAGAAAAAGGAATGTTACAGTTATACTATAATCTCAAAAGTAAAACAAAGGAAAAAAAGTTCTTATGAACCAACTTCCTAAAGCCACACCATATAGACTTCACTGCCATATACTGATTCTAGTGACAATCGCAATATGTGTAATAAATACAAAGAAATGATCAAACACTAACCAAGGACTGAAATAAAAAAAATCATAGTTTGTCATTAATTGTAGTGAATACTACAAACAGAAGACTATAGAACACAAGAAAGAAGTGATTATGCATGGCAAGTGTTAGACACAATAAATAGTGTATTTTTTGTTTGTTTAGAGGGAATGGAGACATTTGAGACCATAAAGAATATGACCATCTATCCCCAACCTTGGACATTTTAGGATTATCTTCTGCAAGGGGAAATGTTAGGCAAACATTTTGAGATGAAGACTGACTTGCAAGAAGCATTTGCTTAAATATTTTCAAAGGTTATGCCAATGATTGACTGATCTTTGTAGCTGAATATCTTATTGTATTTGTTCTAGACTGAGCAAGAGGTTGCTTAGGTGACATAATGCTCTTCTGCTGAGGACATTCCTGGTGAAGGTCTTGGCCCAAGGATATTAACTGCTAGCACTACATGAAGCTGGGGAAATTACTGCTTTATGTCTACCTGGAGTATCTGGGTGACACAGCACATAATCCCCTATATTGCCTAGAAAGAAAAGCAAATTGGAAAAAAGAAAAAAGAAGCCTTTTAGGAAAGTAAAGGTAAAGGGAACATTGTTGAATGAGTTGGGTGGGTGGGTTGTTGATCAGGGCATTTGATTTACTTTATATACCCTATGTCATTGGCTACAGCCGTAAAATCTCACCAACATTACTTCCTAAACATGAGCTGTACAAGTACATGAACAAGTACAACAACAATGGACCTGCTAAAGTGGACAGGGAATAACCCAAGAGGCCTCAACCATTCATGGAGAAGTAGTATAGGCAAGTAAGATTACTCAGAGTGGGACAAATAGTCTTTCCCAAGGAAAAACATGGCAATTGGTTATCTAATACCAAATGATCAGCCTGGAAAACACACATACACACAGCATTATACAGACTGAGCAGGTTATGTTTAGAAACATAAATTTATATTTATATGTATATATAACAACAACTAATGAAGAAAGAAGTCATTGATTTGAAAGAGATCAAGTAGGGGTTTATGAAAAGGCTTGAAGAAAGGAATAGAAAGGAGGAAATTATGTAATTATGTTATAATCTAAAAAATAAAAGAAATAATTTTAAAATGTACTATAGCTTAAGGCCTAAATTATTAGCCATTTATCTAAAAGTAAGAGAGTTGGAATGCTTACGTTTGTTTTGATCACAAAAGGACTACCACACTGAGGAAAGTGGGTAATAGTTATATTGTACTGATTTACACCATTGTGATAATGTTGAAACATTAATCGTTTTATTCTATTGAGTGTTCAGTATCTGCCTTATTCTGTTCAAAATACTTTACATGCATTAGCTTATTTGATACCAAAGTAGAACCAAGTGTACTATGTTATTATGATCAATTGATCATTTCATGTTCTGTATTAATATTGCATGGCAACGTATGAGTCCCACAAGGAATCTGAAATATACAATAGCCACATGGCTTGTCAACTGTCACACTCTTAGTCAAATACTGCCAGGGTTTGACATCTGTACCAGTCCATTTAAACATATGCTACATAGGGAAGTTGCATTTATGTGTGTCTTCACATTTGGGCCTGTATTCTACTGTGGTGGAGAGTAGTACATGAGTAGAATAGTAAAAGTATAGATTAAAATAGTATTAAGCGATATAGCTTCATATTTATAGAAAGTTAATCTGTAGCAACAGTATTCACATAATTTTAAACCTTGCAGAATTGGCACTCACATTCACATCACAGCCAAATTAATTATATATTTAAATAAAATGAGAACACAGTAAAAAAAATATTAGATACTAAAGGAATTTTTAAACTGGGTAAGACTCCTAAAACAATAAAATTGATGATATACATTTTAAAAAGAAAGAAAATATAAGCACAGCAAAAAATAGGAAATATATATGTATGTTTATATGCGTATATATAGATATATATGCATGTGTGTATGTGAATTTTTACCTTTTACAGCAAAAATTTCTTTTTTTAAAAGTCACAGTTTTTTTAAAATTATAATTTGAATTGTTTTTCTATTTCTTTCCCTAACCACAATGTATTTCTCCTTGGTTTTTCTCAAATTTTGTCTTCTTTTTTCTTAACTGTTGAGAAACATATATTCTAAAATATATGAATACAACCTGCTTAATCCATATAATGCAATTTGTATGTATATGATTTCAGCGTTGACCATGTGGTATTAGATAATCAATTGGTGTGCTCTTCACTGGGGAAGATTGTTTCTCTTCCTCTGAGCATTCCTTAGTTGCCTGTAGTTCTAGGGTTGGGGTCCATAAGATTTTCCCCTTCCATGCTAGCATGTCTATTGGTTGTTATCTCCTCTCAGATCTTGTTTAGATAATCATGTTCTTGAGACTTCATGGGTGTAACCTCCCTGACATTTCTAAGACATAATCTTACAGTAGACTTTGTGTTCCTCTGACTCTTACTTACAATCTTTCTGCTGTTTCTTCCTAGAGCTTAGAAAAAGTTGGAAAGCTTGCTAACAATCAATTTAAGCAAAAACAGAATTTAAAGACTGAAACATGGGAAAATATGTTCAGTCTTACAACAAAGTCAAAATGATGTCTCATTTTTAACCAAAGGGTACACAAAAGAGAGAATGATGAGGAGATGGTCATTGATTAAATCATATTTATGGAAAAGAATGTGTTTGTTCCATTGTTAATTGTAATGTATTTTTTACAGTCTCTTTAAATGTCTGTTAATTACTATTCAAGTTGTATTTAAATAGGCAATCTGTTAGACAAATTATCTTGAAGAAATGCTTACATATGAAGAAAGAACAAGAAAATAGGAATGCTATTGAGTAGATATTGCTTAAATAAATGTTAATCAAATTATTTGTAGGATATATTGAACAAAAGACCTTCTACCCAAAATTCAATAGGTTTGTCAATTAAAATAGATTCATTTTTATAACTCATTATAAACTCTCTTTTAAACAACAACAACAAAAACAACAACAAAACTCCTCAACAAACCATAAGTGTACACTTATGTATATCCTCCAGCTATCGCTGTAACCAAACACCTGAGTTGGAATATTTTAAAAAGAAAAGATGCTTATTCAGTTTAAAGTTCTAGAATAGGTAATGCCCAAAACCATTGCACCAGTGCTGACAAAGTCCCTTCTTGATGCATCACATTGCAGCAAATAGCATCACCAGAAAAGAAAGAGGTTGCCTGGGTAGATAGAGAACCTGAACCTGGGGTGTGGGTGGGAAACTGACTGCCACGCCAAACATGATGGTACAAACTAGAAACGTCAATAAAAGAGCAACATTAACTCTTCCTGAAACCAGGTTCCAGTGACTCAGTCCCAACCTGTGAGAATCCACATCTTAGAAGTTCAGTCGGCTATCAGCATCCGCCACACCTGGGAACTAGATTCCAAGAGGTTGTCAGAGGGGACAACTTGTATCCAAACCACACTGTGAGAGAAGGACATAACCCTACAGAACCTACATTAACAAAATAAGCCAAAAAGCCCATGTGTTATTTGTGCTCTGCTGCTCATGATTGAGAAAGAACTAAAAAGCTCCATAGCAAAGGTGAAATATGGATCACTTATCAAAGGCCAGGAAATGAGAAGAAGGGTGAGGAGAAAAGATTGACATAAGAAGTTCACAATTACACACAGAGTATATTTTAGGTTCCATTTCAGATGATTGGAGAGAGACAGAAAAAGAAACAGGCACGAAATATGTACATTGTACGTATCTAAAAATAGTGAGCAATAAAAAAATGAAATAGTACAATCTACTAGTCATCATCAATAGAGAGGTTTTAAATGGCTTGTTGTCTTCTTATCCACCATAATACTGTAAGGTATTTAAGTACTTATATTTTAATGAGCAGTAAATGTGGGCTATGGCTGTATCTCTCAGTGTTGCACATATGTGCCATATGCACACAGTCCTGGGTTCAATCACTGGCACTGCAATCAATCAATAAAGATTGAATGAAAAAAGAAAGAAAAGTAAAGAGCACATACATGCATGCTGTAATTTTAATAAAATTAGTATCCTGAAAAAAAATCAGTACAGAATATCTCACTTCTTTATATTTCTAATTCTTCAATTCTGTGGGAATTTTTTTCTTTGCATTTTATGAATCACTGACAATTGCAAAAAAAGTGCTGTGTTGCAGTTTGTAGCATTTGATGATATAGTTTTCCTGTATAGATTTTATGATGGTATTTATTTCCCTTTAGTAATTTCTATTCTGGACTTTTATAATCTTAGAATATCTATGCTGGGGTGGGGCTGGTCACATCTGAGCCTTAAATGCACACTTGGAGTTTTTATTAGGGCCATCCTGAGATTCTGGACAGTTGCTAGAGCAGCCTCACTTAGAAATGAACACTGTAATATTCTTAGAAAATTTTAGATTGTTCCTTGTAAGAACAGACTAGAGTCATGACTCCCTGAAATCTGAAAGGCACTTCTGTCTCGCTTCACTGGGGTGCTTGTGTTTGGTGATGACGTAGTTGAAGTTATAAGAATGCTTATCCAGTCTCGCTTGGTTTCTTGACTATATGTTGTACATACAAATTTTCTCCTGCAGTTCAATTCATTACCTATCTACATTATACTCTAATATCTGCTCCTGTATATACCATATTTTATTCCAACAAATTCTCTATATGCCAAAGTGCTAATGTTGATTCAATTTTGATATCTTTTTTCTGCCCAAATTAATTTTTCCTTGAGGATTTTCTGTCTCTGGGTTAAATATTTCTAAGAGGAGTTTTGCTTATTTTCAGAGCCCCAGCATGATGATGTTATAATATAAATATTAAGTGGTACCCAAGAGAAAGATTCACATATTTATGGCTTTGTTCCCTCATAAAGGCAGGTATTTGGGGAGGTAGTTGTAAAATGAGGACTCTGCCTTCACCGATGTATTCAAACGATGACACATTTAAATTGAGGAGCATCTCAGAGGGTAGAGAAATGCTGGAGGAGGCTTCACTGAAGGTGTGTCTTTAAAGTGTGTTTTGGCATTCCCCTCCCCATCCTGTGTTTCTCCACCTCTGCTTTCTGTCTGTCATACTCATCCCAAAGATATTTATCTTCCTTTCTGTATACAACAATGAACTAGATGACCATGGGCTGGAACCATGAGAAAATACATCTTTCTTAATTTAAAACAATTTTTCTGAAATACAGTAACAAAATCATAGCAAGCACTAAAGTGAATTATCATGGACATCACCTGGAGGCTAAAGGTACTCCCTGGTAATAGCCTTGGCTTCGCTGATAAGGACAGATATCAGCTCTCCTATTGTGGGCCTTTTGGCAGGAGGATTCTGTGCCTAGGGAAGCAATGTAGCTTCTCATGAAAGAGGACACTTGATAATTGTCCTAATGGAAGTGCTTCCCCTTTAAGACCCAGAGTCACAGAGCATGCAGAGCCCACAGTCAAAACAACAGAAACATAAATTCCCCAAGTAGGTCACTGCTTGTAATGATAAGCGCAATCACTCTTGCTCTGCTGTTTGATTCCTGTTTCATTCCTACAGGGAACACAACAGCACATAAAACTCCTTAAAGTCCTCAGTGCTGTGTCCTAGAGAATAATGTTCCGTCTTACTGATGCTGCTCAAATGCAGAACAGCTGGTACATCCTCCTGACCACCAGTCAGGAGGAATAAACCCCAAGTACACCTCTTTAGGTTCTGTAGACAGGATAGTCTATAGATGTGAAAATCCTGTGCGCCTTACATAAAACACAAAAGTGCTCAACTAAATATCTGAACACACTAACATCCCTGCATTGAAGCACTGCACTTGATGTGAAAGGCAACATAATCAAGAATGTGGAACCTTCATTACAAAAAAAGAGGTAGGAGTTAGATCCTGGGATTATGAATACAGTTTTACATCATATAAAGCATCACTGTAGGTGACCCGATAATGTAACAAAAGCGATCAACTTGTTGGATCAGAGCCTTACCCTTAAGACATAATTTAACTTAAACATTCTCTTAGTGGTCTCATCTATAAATATAACCATAGTAGGTATTACTAGGTCTTTAGTATAGAAGATTCAAAATGTATTACTTATTTTTCACTTATTTTATGAATGTCCCCAATAACTGTATATCTAACATCTTTACCTTAGTGGCTGATTCCAGAAAATCTTCAAATTTTATTAGCAAACATTTTTTTCCAAGACCTCCATTTGCTCATCCAACTGACCAGCATGATTTCAGTGATATAGAAATATCTTACAACAGCTGGAACCATTTGCTGATAAGAATAAGAATTAGTAAGGAGAGCAGGTAGACCAACTGCAAATATTCTCTTTTCTCTCTGTTTCTCCAAATCCAATCTCTCTGTCTCATCTTCAGACCTGTAGCACATCATCCACTGCAGCCTTACCTCCCTCCCTGTAACCATTTCCAGTGGATCACATAGATCTCCTCCCTCCAACCTTCATTCCACACACTCATCACTTAATCTCAGTCCTCAACTCCAACTAGTGTTCCCTGGGAACCTCTAGGCCACACAGCCAAGGGAGCAGGTAGGATAACTGCAGATCTTCACCTCTCCCAACTCTCCTCCCAATCCATTTCCCTCAGTCTCATTTCTAGATCTGTAGTAGACCACCTGCTGTTGCCTACCCTTTCTCTCTTCCTCCATTCTCCCAGATCTTCTCTTCCAACCTTTCTCCCCACTCATCTGGTTATCTTTAACCCTCAACTCCAGCAGGCATTCCCTGGAACTCCACCAGCCAAACTACCAGAGAAGCAAGTAAGTCAGTAGAATTAATATAATAAAAATGGTTATCTCACAAAAAGCAATCTACATATTCAATGTAATCACCATCAAAATTCCAACACAACTCTTGACAGATTTTGAAAGGACAATTTTCGGCTTCACATGGAATCATACAACAAAATAAACCAACAACAAAACAAGATAGCTAAAACAATCCTAAATAATAGAAGAACTGAGGAAATTATCACCATCCCCAATTTCAAGTTTCACTACAGAGCTATAGTAATATAAACAGCATGGTATTGGCACAGAAATAGACACATTGATCAATGAAATTGAATTGAAGACTCAGGGATAAATCCATGCATCTATGGACACCTGATTATTGATTTAAAAAAAAGCCAGATATACACACTGGAAAAAAATGATCTTCAACAAATGGTGCTAGTCAAACTGGATGTCTGCATGTAGAAGAGTGCAAAAAGACCTCAACATAAAACCAGATACACTGAACTGACAGATGAGTTTATGGGAGGTAGCCTTGAACACACTGACAAAAGAAAAGACTTTCTGAACACAACACAATTAGTACAAGCACCAAGAATAATAATAAACAAATGGGACCTCATGAAACTGAGAAGTTTCTGAATAGCAAAACACACTGTCATTCAGACAAAGAGGCAGCCTACAGAATGGGAAAGATTTTTTTTTTTTTACCAACTACACATCCAATAAAAATCTGATACCCCAGCTATATAAAGAACTTAAAAACTAGATAACAAGAAAAGAAATAACCCAATTTTAAATATGAAGTATAGATATAAACAGGCAATGTTCAACAGAGGAATCTCAAATGGCAGAGAAACACATAAGAAATGTTCAACATCCTTAGCCATTAGGAAAATGTAAATCAAAATTCATTTGAGATTTCATCTTACACTGGCCAGAATGGCTAAGATCAATAAACAAAAGACAACTCATGCTTGAGAGGATGTTAAGCAAGAGGAACACTCATCCCTTGCTGGTGGGAGTGCTAATTTGTGTAGAAACTATGGAAATCAGTGTGGAAGTTCCTCAGGAAGGTGGGAATTATCTACCTCAAGATCCAGCTATACCACTCTTGGACATGTGCCCAAAGCACAGTAATCCTACTGCAGAGAAACTTGCTGAACCATGTTCATTGCTGCTCTATTCATAATATCCAGAAACTGGAAGCAAACCTAGTTGTTGTTCAGCAGATGAGTGGATAAAGAAATTGTGGTATATTACACAGTGAAATAATAACTGTTAAAAAATGATATCATGAAATTTACAGGTAAA
Organism: Peromyscus eremicus; assembly: GCF_949786415.1. Taxonomy (NCBI): domain Eukaryota; kingdom Metazoa; phylum Chordata; class Mammalia; order Rodentia; family Cricetidae; genus Peromyscus; species Peromyscus eremicus. Next base: position 59,696,678 of record NC_081419.1, read on the forward strand.
GGGATGGAAATAGAAAAAAAATCATCCTGAGTGAGGTAACCCAGATACAGAATAGCAAATATGGTAGGAATTTGCTTATATGCAGATATCAGCCCAAATAAATCAAAGATAACCAAGCTATAATTTGTAAAACCTAAGGTATAGAGTGAGGGACTAAGGGTGGGAGAAATGCAGATCTCCCTGGGAGAGGTAAATAGAATAGATAGTTATGGATGGAACAATGGGGCCTGAAATGGGAGAATCAAGTCGGGGAGAGGACAAGGAAGGGAATATGGGAGAGACAGCTAAAATTAAGGACCATTTGAGAGATAGTATGGAAGCCTAATACCATAAAAGCTTCCTAGCCTATGTAAATATATTAAGGTGACCTAAATAATATCTCCAAAAATGGGGGAGACAGAGCCCCAAAAGGACATCCCTTGTCACCAAATGAAGTTTCAAGTATTAGAAATTGGTTAAATCTAATTGACTTGTTTGTTGTTGATGGGGTGCAGTGGGGACCCTCAAACAAACCAGGGAGTGTAAGTTGCCCTCCACTAACCAATGTCAAGCCCCATTGCTGAAGACAACACCTATACAAACCAGTGAACACAGAGAAATAGAGCCTACACTCCTCTTACTAGTGTCTTTTTCATTGGAAGGTACTCCGCATGCTACCAAGAAGAAATGTAAAATACCAGCCCAACCACAAACATTTTGATTTACAATGGTCCTGCCTGCAAGATATGCTAGTGCAATGATGGTACAAAGATTGCTGGAGTAACCAACCTCTATCTTATTTGACTGAAGGCAAACTCCATGAGGTGGGGCCCACCTAGGACACTGCTTGGGTGATCAAGAACCTGAGACTAGATATGCCAGGGACCTAGAAAACACCAAATACTTTCATTCTACTAAAAAAAAAAAAAGTAGCAATAAAATTACTCCTGTTGATATTCTGCTATAGTCATAGATGAGTACCTTGCTCAGCCATCATCAGAGAAGCTTTCTCCTGAAGTAGATGGGAACAAATACTGACCCCAATGGACAGACATTATGCAGAGAGTGAGAGACCTTGAAACACTCAGCCCCAAATGTGAGATCTCCATCAAATCCTCAGAGCTCAGGGAACCATGAAGAAGAAGAGGCAGAAGAGTATAAGAACAAAAGGGGATAAAGGACACCAAAGAAATAAGCCTCTTTTACATCAAAAGGATCAAAACACAGACTGAGGCAGCATGCACAGGGTCGGCACCAGATGGGGTCGCAGAACTGAAAGGGGAAGTGGACATGTGCCCCCATCCCTCACCAAGAAGCTATCTCCAATTGATAACAACCTGTAAATGGAAAATGAATTTTCTCCAAAAGAGCCTCACTGGAGAAATAAACTACTCTGAAGGGTAGACCACATGCCCGGTAGTAGAAGCCAACAGAAAAACAACTCATCGGCATCTTTGGAAGTTTTTTGTCTCATGATATCATGTCAGGGATTTTTATATTATTTAATTTTGCACATTATATGTGTGTGTATATATTATTTCCCATATTTTTTAACCTACAGGTCTTTCATGTATATATAATAGCTTCCAGTTTTCTTTTTTCTTTCTTTTTTTTTTCCTGAGTGTGTAAAGGAGTGGATCTCTATGTTATATCTGTGTATTTGGGGAGGGGGATTTTTTCATTATTTGTTTTACCCTGTTCTGGGGTGTTAGTTTTTGTTTTATTTATTTTTGATTATTATCCATTAGAAAACTGTTTGGTTATTAGTGAAAGACATAAGAGGCTGATCTGGAGGGTAGCTGGGGAGGAACTGAGAGGCATAGAGGGAAGAGGAATAGTATCAGGATACATTGCATGAGAAAAGGTATTTTCACTAAAAGGAAATGAAGAGAGAAGAATTAGCTTAGAAGCCTGTCAAAATTCTAAATACTTTTCTGTTTATTGTGCCTATAAGCTGTATCTCATCTTCTTTAATTGGAAACATGGTGGAGGTGATGACCCCTATACTTGTTAGGTTCTTAGGATGGACATTCCCATCACAATATGGTTTGTTTTTCAGGTTTTCTACTTGGTTCATTCTACTAGAATAGTAGGGTTACCTCCATATATGCCAAGCATCCAAAGGAGTCTTTAAGGCCCCTTAATTACATCAATCCCAACTATTTATTCAGGGAACAGCAAAATGATCAGCAAGTGTCACTGAAGATTTAAGTTGATTCCAGGTCAGCATCATGTTTCTTTCTTGGCTCTCATATGTTTTTATTCCTGGCAGTGGGTAGAGATCTCTTAAAATGTTTGATCACCAGTTTGGATTCAGACCCTGAGTTGAACAGTCTTTGAAAAGTTCAGATTCTTCTCTTTTACTACTGTAAATCATAGTCTCAATACCACAGAGATTTATAGATGACTAATAGAATACAATGGTCCACCTTGCAAAAGAAAGAGAGTAGCCAAGAGTTGAACCACAAATTTATGAGGACAAAAATATTTGTAAATAAATAGTTAATATTCTTTTCACACCCCATTAGCAGAACCATTTTAATCAACTCTGAACATCTGTAATATAAATACCACATTGTGAATTGTTAATAAACCACACGGATATTTTTCCTCACAGTGTGGAGGCTGGAAGTCCAAGATCAAGGTGCCTTCATGATTGGTATCTGGTGAACAACCTCTCCAGGTTCACTGTTGAATTACCATATCTCACATAGCAGAGAAAGAACTAGCTAGCTTTCTAGTCTCTAATCTTCAGGATGCTAATCTCAGTCAGGCTCCAAACTCAATTAATGCTGGCACTTAGGAATCAGGACATGAATTTGGAGAATAAGCATACACATTAAGTCCACTGAAATCAGTGACACCAGGTTGTATTAAACACATATAAAAACAAAGTGAAACATATTAAAATTTCACTGCCAGCATAGGTTGGAAGACAATAACCAACTTGAATCTGGACTATAAAATGTCTTCTCTGACTGCTGGCAATGGTCAAGATACAGCCCGAACTGACCTACTCTGGTGATGGGATGGCCAAACACCCTAATTGTCGTGCTAGAAACCCCATCCAACTACTGAGGGATCTGGATGCAGAGATCCATGACTAGGCCCTGGGTGGATCTCTGGGAGTCCAATTAGCGAGAATGAGGAGGGTTTATATGAGCGAGAATTGTTGAGACCAAGGTTGGATAAAGCACAGGGACAAATAGCCAAACGAATGGAAACACATGAACTATGAACCAATGGCTGAGGGGTCACCAACTGGATCAGGTCCTCTGAATGGGTGAGACAGTTGATTGGCTTGATTTGTTTGGGAGGCATCCAGGCAGTGGGACCGGGTCCTGTGCTCATTGCATAAGTTGGCTGTTTGAAACCTGGGGCCTATGCAGGATCGGCCTGGGAGGAGGGGACTGGATCTACCTGGACTGAGTCTACCAGGTTGATCTCAGTCCGGGGGGAAGGCTTTGCCCTGGAGGAGGTGGGAATGGGGGAGTGTGCTGGGGGGAAGGTGAGGGGGACGGGAGGGGGCAGAATAAGGGAATCCGTGGCTGATATGTAGAACTGAATTGTATTGCAAAATAAAAATAAAAAAAAAAAATTAAAAAAGTCTTCTCTGAAGCCTTGAGCTCACTGGTGTATCTCATTAGAAAACTTGAATATTCTCAAGACTTTGCTATTCATCTAAGCAAAATAATGAACAGTGTAGAGGGAAGGTTTTTGTTGTTTTAAGCTTCTGGCTAAATAATACGGTTCTGTGTGAGACCCGTGGGTGTAGCTGGAATCTTAGAAAGTCTTATTCATAAAATTAAACCTGGAGCCAGGTATTGGGGTGAACACTGGATGATCAGAGAAACAGAACAAGCCACAGCTAATCTCACTTGGCCAACTTCTCAGCTGATCTTGTTTCCTCAGACTGGAAGCTTTTGTGTCCTCATATCCGAATGGCTCTCAGCTGAACTGTGCTGCTAGAAGCCTGAAAGCTTAACCAGCCAAATGCTTCTAGTTTCTGGTTCTCATACCTTATATACCTTTCTGCTTTCTACCACCACTCCCTGGGATTAAAGGCTTGCTTTCTGGGATTAAAGGCGTGTGTCACCATGCCTGGCTGTTTCCAATATGGCCTTGAACTCACAGGGATCCAGAGGTATTTCTACCTCTGAGTGCTAGGATTAAGGTGTGAGTGCCACCATTTTCTAGCCTTTGTATCTAGTGGCTGTTCTGTCTCTGATCCCAGATAAGTTTATTAGGGTGCACAATATTTTGGAGAACACAATACCACCACACGTGGGTTTTATGTACATTCTCAGTGATAACTTAAACCTTTTCCAGTAGTTGAAGAGCCATGAATAAATCTATTACATGGTACTTTACTCATCTTGACAACCAGAGAGAAATAAACAGAAGGACATACATAAATCATATTCCCATGCTAACCAGAGAAATCAGCAACAATAGTGTTGTTATTTTCTTTATTCACCTACACTCATGCTCAAAGCCTTTAGAAAGTAAATGCGACTTTATTCTTTCTTACCACAGAGAAATAGTAGGATAACTTTCCATGACAAAAGTCAGTACATTTTTACAAATTTCTTTTTTATCAGAAATTATAAAACCACTGTATTTCTATGGTAGCTATTGTTCTTTTATTATGTTAGAGGTTTGGGATTGTGAGTAAAGCTCGATTGAGTAGAAGTGTTACAACTGGATGAAAAAAACACAAACAATTCTTGCATATTTAATTCCACATAATGCATATGACAACAGGTGTGAAAACAAGGGGATGAAATTTGTACTGAATCTTTTTGTACTAGGAGAAAAACAAAATATTCAGTGTTTGTACTAAACACACTGTGTGTTCTTATTTCACCAATTAAGTCCTTCACTTCTATTTTGTAACTTGTAATGCAACAAGGTGTTTTTGAACGTGTGTGTACTATACTTTATATCCAATGCACTTGCTAGACAAAATATTCATAACAAGCCTTAGATCCCAGGGATAAGATAGCTTTGCAGTCACCAGCAGACTTGAGAGCAATTTGTAAATTATCTATTCTTTGCAGAAGCTCTTCGGTCACAGAGAAAATAACTTAGTGGGAAATTTATATCCCATAGAGAATTGCACAACCAAGAAACCAGACTGCATGACTGACCATGATGTAGGAAAATCCAAACAAAACCACATTTGTATGAGCTTACCTCCTAGTCCTTGTATATTTAGTGAATTTCAGCCCCTAAGGAATTAGATATTCTACCTGAGAAAAAACACACAAGTCCATGTAATATTTCAGTTTTAAAAGCATTCCTAAATTTGACCTCTGGTATGTAAGTTTTTGACAGAATAAATATTTTTGAATTATTTTTTTATTTGTATGAAGTGCGTGATATGTGTGTACATGTGTATGTGATGTATGTGTGTGTGATGTGATGTGTGTGTATGTGCATATTTTTGTGTAGTCATGTGTGCACACAGGTGTGTGTTAGAGGTTGTCTTTCTTAGTCACTGCCCACTTTATGCATTCAGACATGATCTTCCATTTAATGTGGAGCTCACACATTTGTGTAGACCGGCCAGCCTGGTGGCTCCAGGGATGCACCTGCACCTGCCTCCCCACCCTGGGATTACAGGCATCACCCAGCCTACCCAGTGGCATTGTCCTTGTCATTTGTGTGTTTGTGCTTTTGTTTTATGTGGGTACTAAGGATGGAAGTCAGGTTCTCAAGCTTGAGTGGCATCGTTTACCATTTGAACCATCTCCCTACCTCCAAAGAATAAAATACTTAAAAAAAAATCTAATAAACCCTTTTTCAGAGATGTCTAAAGCAATGCAACCACTCCTATCAGAGTATGCAAGAAGACAAAGGAACATTTCTAAAACTTTTCTAAATCAGTATTTTTTTGAGTATGTTCTCAGAATTTTTACCACCAGGTTAAGAGAGCATGTTGTCTTTAGAATAGGTGCATAATGTCTGAACAACTGAAAATATACAAACAACAAAACAAAACTTCATTGTACTTGGATTAAGATACTCCTGAGAATGTTTCATTCATGTGGCATTCAAACTCTAGGTGACACATTAATTCATGTGGAACAAATGCGATGTAAGAGGGGAAAATAAAATAACAAGTGTGTTAACTATAAATTAATCTTTAAGTATTGGGGAAATTAAAACTTACTAATTTTCAGTAGTTTTGTTTGTATGTGTGCATGTGCCCATGCATGCATGTGTGCAATCACATATATGTAAGCTTGTATGTAGAGGCCAGGTGTTGACACCAGGTGTCTTCCTCAGCTACTATCTACTTTGTATTTCTGCGACGTAGTCTCTCACTGAACTAAGATGCTATTGATTGGATTTCAGTGATTGAGCAATGATCTACAGAGACTTTGTTGGCACCTGCCCTGTAGAATCAACTGAGGCATATCCTCTGTAGTAAGCTGGGCTTACAAGGGTGGAGCATAGCACCAGGAGTTTTACTTTGTTATTTTATTTTTTAGCAAGGTTTCTGAGAGGCTAAAACTTCTTTCCTTCATAAGCTATGAGCACAGGACTCTTACTTCATCCTCATATTACTCAATAAGGTCCCCAAATATTTTCTCCTTTGTTAACTTTATGTTTTCCAAAACAACATGCATCTTTGTTATTTTAACTCTTCTTTATGTTCGGTTACATGTTGGTTATATATTATTGCTTTAAGATTTAACTTGATTTGTTTATTGATACTTCTGATATAAGCATACTATGATTACCACATTGTTATTCAAAAACACTACTCCTCTTAGGAAGATTGCCTAATTCATATTGTTTTAAGATCATAGTAGAAAAGGGAAGACTGAAAATGGAATTCTTGGATAAGAGTTAACCACACAGATGTAGCTTCAGAAGGACCTAAAGGAGAGAATAATAATCCTGAGCTATCACCACTCCCATGACTGACAGGGCAGGGGAGAAATAGTTGCAGGAATCTGGACTGAGAAACCTTGTGTAGAGAAAGTCACCTCCAGGGCAGAGTACCTTAGCAATTGTAAAACCTGTCACAGGTGACACACAAAAGAAGGAACACAGAAGATGAATAAACTGGCCTTTGCCTTTTTCCATTATCTTTCCAGATCTTCCTCTTTAAAAATTATATAAAGTTTTGGAATTGAGCAAGAGGAAGACTGTACATTCTCTCAGTATCCCCTTGGAATATTACTCAAGAATCCCTCTTCAAAATTACTTCCTTTACTAGGATTACAGAGTTGTTCAAGGCTCATAAAATGGGACCTTGTGTGCCCATTTTCAGAGATTTGTCTGGTGGACACCATTTTTCTCTGGTAGCAAAAAACCACTGACACATACATCACTCTTTTTTATTTTATTTATTTATTTTTTTACTTTATCTTATTTTACAATATAATTTAGTTCTACATATCATCCACGGATTCCCTTGTTCTCCCTGCTCCCGTCCCCTCCTGTTCCCCCAGCCCACCCCCCATTCCCACTTCCTCCAGGGCAAAGCCTCCCCCAAGGATTGAGATCAACCTGGTAGACTTAGTCCAGGCAGGTCCAGTCCCCTCCTCCCAGGCTGAGCCAAGCATCCCTGCATAAGTCCCAGGTTTCAAACAGCCAACTCATGCACTGAGCACAAGGACCCGGTCCCACTGCCTGGATGCCTCCCAAACAGATCTCACCCATTCAGAGGGCCTGATCCAGTTGGGGGCCCCTCAGCCACTGGTTCATAGTTCATGTGTTTCCATTCATTTGGCTATTTGTCCCTGTGCTTTATCCAACCTTGGTCTCAACAATTCTCGCTCGTATAAATCCTCCTCTTTCTCGCTAATTGGACTCCCGGAGCTCCACCCAGGGCTAGCCATGGATCTCTGCATCCAGTTCCCTCAGTCATTGGATGGGGTTTCTAGCATGACAATTAGGGTGTTTGGCCATCCTATCACCAGAGTAGGTCAGTTCGGGCTGTCTCTTGACCATTGCCAGCAGTCTATTGTGGGGGTATCTTTGTGGATTTTTGTGGGCCTCTCTAGCACTTTGCTTCTTCCTATTCTCATGTGGTCTTCATTTACCATGGTCTCCTATTCCTTGCAATCCCCATCAAAATACCAACACAATTCTTCACAGACCTGGAAAGAATAATACTCAACTTCATATGGAAAAACAAAAAACCCCGGATAGCCAAAAGAATCCTGTACAATAACACAACCTCTAGAGAGGCATCACGATCCCTGACCTCAAGCTCTACTACAGAGCTACAGTAATAAAAACAGCTTGGTACTGGCATAAAACCAACATGTGGACCAACGGAATCGAATTGAAGACCCTGACATTAATCCGCACACCTATGAACATATAATTTTTGACAAAGAAGCCAAAAGTGTACAATGGAAAAAAGAAAGCATCTTCAACAAATGGTGCTGGCATAACTGGATATCAATGTGTAGAAGGCTGCAAATAGATCCATATCTATCACCGTGCACAAAACTTAAGTCCAAGTGGATCAAAGACCTCAACATAAATCCAGCTACTCTGAACCTGCTAGAAGAGAAAGTAGGAAGTAGTCTTGAATGCATTGGCATAGGAGATCGGTTCCTAAATATAACACCAGTAGCACAGACACTGAGAGAAACAATCAATCAATGGGACCTCTTGAAACTGAGAAGCTTTTGTAGAGCAAAGGATACGGTCAACAAGGCAAAGCGACAGCCTACAGAATAGGAAAAGGTCTTCACCAACCCCACATCTGACAGAGGACTGATATCCAGAATATATAAGGAACTCAAGAAATTAGACATCAAAATGCCCAACAGTCCAATAAAGAAATGGGCTATAGAACTAAATAGAGAATTCTCAACAGAGGAAACACAAATGGCTGAAAGACATTTAAGGAATTGCTCAACATCCCTAATTATCAGGGAAATGCAAATCAAGACACATACATCACTCTTTAAGGGATTTGTAATGGGTTTGGTTTTAAGTAATGACTTGGAAAAAATTATTCATAGTTCTTTAGAGAAACAGAAACTGTTGGATGAATGCATATTAAAAGAGGGTTTATTTATAGATTATACCATAAGGTCTTGGTAGTCCAATTATGGCTGTTTCATGCTGGAGTCAGAGATCCCTGCACCTGCTCAGTCTGCCCAAGAGATAGACACCTTAGTCAGCAGTCCCATGTTTTGTGTTCATGTTCTGGAAGATTCCTGGAGAGCCACTGGCATTCAGTTCATGTTAGAAGGCTGAAGGTTCTGGACTATCATATCAGTGAGTGAAGGCAGCAACCTCTGTAGTAACAGGGTAAATGGACTCAATCAGCAAGATGTGAAGGCACACAGCAAAATGCTTTTCTCTTAGACTTCCTTATAACTGGGCCTCTGCAGAAAAGTTTATCTGACATTGAGAGTGAGGCTTCCTATTCCATCTGACAGTGGTGGAAGTCCATACAGGAATATAAGTGAAGCACAAATTGGACATGAGGTTGTAAAGAAAATTCAGTAGGAAAGGGGAGAGCTGGGGAGGGCAAGTGAATGTAATCAAAAGACATTGTATAAAATTCTCAAAAGTAATAAAAATCAATTAGCCTAATCAGCAAACATCCTTGTCAGTATGTTCAGAGGCTTGTCTCATGAGTAATTTTAGATCTTGTCCAGTTGACAGTCAATAGAAACCATTAAAATGTCATTGGCACTTCATTGTGTTTGTAAGAGACTCTAGATTTTATCTAGACATCACTGAAATGAGAGGAAACAGAGCCCAGTTATTACATTCACCAGCCTCATGCAGAAGTCTAAAAGAAGACAAGTAATGTATCTAAAAGAACAAATGGAAGAACCCCACAGTTACAATTTTTGATATAATATGGTATTTTATTTCTACCTTAACAGGAATAAAATTTAATTAACTGAGTATGATAGCAATTCCTGGTTGCCAACTTGACTATAAGTGGAATGAACTATAATACAGAAATGGAGAGCACAACTGTGGTCCAGACCTTGAGGCTGGATGACGCATGCCTTTAATCCAGACCTCATATCCAGCCATTGTTAGACTGTAGCCTGTAAGTTATTTCAATAAATTCCCATATATACATATTCATTCCATAAGTTCTATGACTCTAGAGAACCCTAATATACTGAATCTGAATAAAAATTTTATTAATACTTTTTTAACACAAGGGGTTATAGACACATGTTAAAACCTTTTGAGGGGGATTTTTTTAATGGAATACATTGGGCAAAAGTTAAACATTTAAAGAAAATACAATCTCTATCAAATGCAATAAAGATGATAATATATTTACATGTATATAAAATCCATGACACATAAAATATGTTACATATCAATAGAGATACTATGTAACAACTTAAAATCCCATACGTTTTCACATTTATTAGGTTATATGCACAGAAATTTTATTAATGATGCTATTTTAACACAAAGAGTCATAGATACTTACCAAAAATTTTGTAAGAGAGATAAAAATTAGGATATATTGGGGAAAATGTTAAAAGTTGAGATGATAGGATCTCCATTGAATACAATAAGAATGACAATATATTTACATATTATGTAATAATAAAAATGCATAATATATAATACATATAAATAGATACAATTTGTTATGTTTGAGACCCCTTTGATCTTAGATTTCTTAGATGATATTACGAGAACATCTTTTTTATATATTAAAGTAATTATAATAACAATATAATATTTTTTGAGAATTTTATACATGAATACTGTATTTATATTTCTACTCCTTTGTCTCCCACTCCAACTTCTGCTTTCCCTTCTTCCCTCTGAATTTCATGACTTCTATAATTATTATTATATACATTATACATAAATATATATTATGCAATGTACTGATTCAGTTTAGTGTTATTTTATGGCCATGGGGAATTAGATAAGTGGTGAGGGACTTGTCCTAGGAAAAAACTGATTCTCCCTCTCTCATCAGCCACTGATTGCCTGTAGCTCTTCATCTCATGATGGACCTTGGGAAATTTCCCCCATTCATGTCAGCATCTTGACTGATGTAGTGATTATATGGGACTTGTTTACCCACCATATTGAAGATGCTTTATGAGTGATCTCTGCCATATCCAAAAGACACCATTTTTCTCCAGGCATCACGGTCTTCCTACCAGAGAAACATGAAGTAATCAAGTGATAACTTTAAAATGTTAATTTTAATTTCATTTTGTTAGTTTTCACAAATTGATGACATGTAGCTGCTTAATTTGTTATGTTATCATGATGCATGGCATCATTTATCAATCAAATGAGTTTTCTTTTTACTTTTGTTGGATGCAAACCTTAGTAGAACATTTACCACAAAATGTATAAGGAAGCTTTTATTCCTTCTAATAAATTACTAAATATTTTAGTATAATTGATATATTTAAGTAAAACTAATCTTAAAAATAGTTGTAGAAATTCATAAATTATTTTTAACTACAGATTCTAGTTTTGCTTATATTGTTTTAATTTTCAGGAAAAACTAGTTTTAGTAAAATACCACTTTAAAAATTTTTAGCAATCTTGTTAATAAAATGGGAATTGTTAGAGACACAGATGTGAAATCAAACATCACCTAAGTACCTCTGTTCTGTTCAGTCATGGAGAATTAGAGAGCTCTGTGTATGTGTTTATTGTATGCAGACTTGACAAACAATGCCACACTCAGTGACTAATTCGATATTTAATATGATTTATTTTTAATTTGCTTAATGATTTTCTTGAAGTATTTTGAATACATTATAGATCAATAACTTGGGAATGCTAATAAATACAAGAGGAGTTGAAACTCTGATGCATTTTACATGCACATAATTTATTTCTCATTGCTACATATGATATCATGTGATCTGTTTAATATTAGAATAGAGGTCCAGGCTTGGCTGCATTTTGAATATTAAGTTTTCTATTTATTGTGTTAACAAAGGAGCAGAAAATTATTTCACACTAAAAATATTTCTCTTTTTGAGATTACAATATTGTAATATGAATTATAATATTGTAATACGAAAGGTTTTATAAATAAAAAACACAGAGCCAGATATTGGGGTGAAAACTGAAAGGTCAGAGAAACAGAACAAGCCTCAGCCAACCTCACCTCACCAACTCGTCAGCCAATGCTGTTTCCATGAGTCCTCGGCTGACAGCCTCTGAGTCCACCCCTGAGGGTCTCAGTTGAACTGCTGCTAAAAGCCTCTAGCTCCTGGTTCTCAGCCTCAAGAGAATGAGTTTCTGTTTCCTCATGCCTTATATAGCTTTCTGTGTCCTGCCATCTTACTTCCTGGGATTAAAGGTATGTGTCACCACTGCCTGGCTCTGTTTCCAGTGTGGCCTTGAACTCACATAGATCCAGATGGATCTCTGCCTCCCAAGTGATAGGATTAAAGGTGTGTGCTACCATTGTCTGGCCTCCATGTATAACCTAGTGGCTGTTCTGTTCCCTGACCCCCAGATAAATTTATTGGGTGTTTTATTGGGATGTACAATATATCAACCACATAATATAATTACACACTTCTCCTTTCCTTTTTCTACTTTGAAGCCCTCCCATGTGCCACCATACTCTCCTCATTAAAATTTCACAGTTATGTCTTCTTTTAATATACACATGTATTATATATATTCCCCCTAACTGCAAACAAGGTAGATGTGTTTTTATTTTGCTTTTTTTGTTTTTGTCTATAAATTATATTTGACTCCTTAAGTCAATATAGACACTAATACTTTCTGTAATTATATTAAAAGTAGTACAGGTCTGTTGGCAATCTTAACAAACTGTTTGAGTGACTGGATGTAACACATTGAAAAAAAACTGTGAAGTATTTTGTTTTATATACTTCTAGATGTAATAAAAATAGCTATGGATAGGTTTATGGATGAATATTAAAATAAGGCAGCATATAATATTATTAACATGCACAACCCCCACCCTCAGGAACCTAACAAAATCTGTACAATAAAGAGAAATAAGCTAAAATAAAATCAACATGGAGACAATAATTTTTTGTATGAAGCACCTGTGACATTTCGGTTTCATGATTATTTTATAAACACTTGGAATTTAAAAAATGAGTATCAAAGATCTCATTGAGAAACCACATTGCTTCAGCGCATGACAAATCGTGAGGGGGACATTGGCTATTTACTGTACATGTTACACAGCATCTTGTCAGAGCTTGTAATTTGAAAGAAAGAATAAGAAAAGCAAGGAGGGAAAGAGAATCCCTAAATCTATTTATTTGCGATACATTTCTCTGCTGCCATTGACAAAAATGTAGTAAGTGTATACTTAGGAGGTGAGATTTAACTTCAATCCTGAGTACTTAACAAAATTTCAAAAGATATGTTATTTTTCTTTAATCAACACTGAAATAAGTGTATACTTAAGGGAGTTTTACCTTTGTTTTATTTGAAAGAATTAAATTTTCTAGGAATCTACCTATCTATGTAGATACCTACTCCTCAGTACTAAATGATTACTAAAGTGAAAAAAATAAAATAAAATACTGATCCAAACTTTGTCCCTTCTCATGGTGGTACAAGCTCAAATATGTTCATAGCTAATCAACAGTAAAATTAGTTTCCACCCAAGGGTATTAACTAAGATGCAGCAAGCTGTTTGCCTGAGATTAAAACTCTGGTGAGCCAAATCCTGTAAATTCAATATTAAGAGCACCGTGTTCCCTGCTAGTCTTTAAAACTCTAATCTGTTTTCTTGCCATGGCTTTAAGGAACTTTGTTCAGTAGCTGAGAGTCCTGGTGTCTCATGGATGGTAGTTTCCACACAGTGTTTTCTGTTATGTTTCTACATAGCCATTGGAGGGTGTGAGGGTTATAAGACATGTACAGTATACTGCTGTTGAGAATTAGACTCCATCACAGCTCAGTGAACTTTGTTAAGATATGTTTTCTATCTAGTCTCAAATCCTCTCACACTACCTCACATAGGAAATTGGGGACTATAAGAGGCATGACTTGGCTCAAGATACTTTCCCTCATTTGTAAGAGTACAGAGTTGAGGAAATTCCTCGGCAGTTCTTATTAAGGGTTGACCAAGGAATTTCTAGCAAACTTTCTTTTCTTCTCTGGTGCTCCTAAAGTAAAATGTTGTATGAAAAGTAACAGTTACTTTTAAGTTCAACTTAAGCATCTTATGAGAGGAAGCATAGCACATTGAGGTAAATATATGTACCTTATTTATAAAACAGTTATTGAATTATTTTACAAGCTTGTCTCATTTTTTGTACCATTTTCCCCTTTCTTTTTTTTTAACAAAGATTTCTTAGCAAATTTGACTCTCCCAATGATGCAGATATTCCCTGAATTTACATTTACTGCTCTAACACAGAACCTATTCTTTCTGTGACATGTTTTTGTCTCAGCCCAAGATGATCAAATGTAACAGTGAAATTCATAAATTTCATCCCAAAATGATTTACACCTCACTTATAACTGTGATTCACTGTTGCACTCCTCTTCACTGGGATAAGTTAGAGATGTTGGTATCATTTCAACCCTTGACTCGCCTTAATTCTATCCACCCAGTCTGTTAAGAGAAAGTTCAGCTAGTACTTTTCCATTTAACAACTCACAGGGGGTTGCTTCAGTCTGCCCTTTCTCGTCCTCCCAATTTTTCATATTTTCATAACTCTAGCTTTTGATATAATAAAAGACCTCACACAAAATTTTCTTAGTTCAATGTTTTTCAAGCTAAAGGCATTTATTTTCTAAATGTGCCTTAGTTCAGCCTGCCATTTCTTTTATAGAAGCATATGAACACAGTTGTGTGATTTTAGAATTTTAAAATGGCATCCCTTGACATTTGTCCACCTATACCCAATATATGTGTCATGGCCTTATTGCAAGAGGCTTTCTAGCAGTCTTCTCCATTCCCAGTCTATGCATTTTCCCATTTCCTGGGTGTTTGTATTTTTAAGTCTTTGAATGTTTTTCTTCCATGACTGAAATATCATTTCTTCACTCAGTCTCAGATTAACTTATGAGCCTATGTAATACTTTGCAAACTCACCATTCTTAACCTTTCTCCCACCCTCACAACCAAAATTTTGTTACTTCAAGGTTTTTCCCCATTTCACAGTATTTCATCAAAATGACTACATGAGAATAGAAAGTGCCTAATTTGAGTATTCTATTATCCTACAACATATATTGGATGCTTTATGTAGGAGCTCTTAAAATACTTTTCAGGATATTAATAATTCCATTATTCATGGAGACTTGATTTATACACATGAGAAATTCAGTCTTCAGAAACAACTTGTAAATCACAGTCCAGAAGGCATCAGCAGACATGTCAGAGAGAAAACATGTCTTTGGAAGAGTACAAATATCATTCTTGTTTGAATAGTATACTCTGAGAGTACACATCTATAAAGAGAAGAATTGTGGTGACTGCAGAATCAAAAGGAAGATCAGCACTCATATTTGTCTCTGCCTTCTTTCAGTATACTGTTTTTAAATTACACCTATCAGCAGTTTTCAGTAGGACTGGGGGAAAAATAAATCGTTGTCATATAACTGATAAAAATAATATAACAATTTCTTAAATCTTCTGTTATGTCTTTGAAAGTCAAAGCAAGCCAGTGATTTGACAGATAAAGACAGTCAAATTCATACTGTAACTTTGCAGGTACAAATATAATTTGAGCTTTCAAATAATTGTTTTTCAATCATACTCTTTTACTCAGAAAACTTTCATGGAATAGCGTATGAGCACAAGGAAAGCTTGAGTGAGTATGGTGGAATTAATACACACGTTGAACAGGAATACAATTTTTAGTTTGATTTATTGGTGTCAACTGGAACTCTCGGAGGCTTTACAGCATTGTTTGAATTTATCACCAATTCTGGTAATTTATTTCCAAATTCTCCCTAACTCTTGTTAGTAATCTGTCATTTTTGCAGAGCATAATAAGAAAGTATGATGAGAAAGGGTTTGTCTGTTAAAATGTGTATTGACTGGAAACACAGAATATTTTTATGCAGTTTCTAGAGAGGATAAAATTGAAATTCTATCATCATAAGGAGAAATCATGCCAAATGTTTTCACAGCAGTGGAGTTCCAGATAAGCATTGCCCCTTCTCTGGCTACTGCAGACTCTTGTCCTTGAATTCTTTTGGGTTTATATGAATAGTAAGTGTAGCATGAATCTTAAAAGTTCTTATTAATAAAATCAAACCTGAGGCCAGTTATTGGGGTGAACATTGGAAGATCAGAGAGACACAACAGGCCACGGCTACCTCACCTTGCCCGTTCCTCAGCTGATCCTGTTTCCTCAGACTGGAAGCCTTTGAGTCCTCATCCAGAATGAAACTCAGCTGAACTGCTGCTCGAAAGCCTGAAAGCTTAACCAGCCAAATGCTTAAGCAGCTAAGTATTTCTAGTTTCTGGTTCTCATGCCTTACATATCTTTCTGCTTTGTGCCTCACTCCCTGGGATTAAAGGCTCACTTTCTGGGATTAAAGGCGTGAGTCACCATGCTTGGCTGTATCCTTGAACACATGGATTTCTGCCCTTGGAATGCTAGAATTAAAGGTGTGAGTGCCACCATTTTCTAGCTTTTGTATCTAATGGCTGTTCTGTCTCTGACCCCAGATAAGTTTATTAGGTGCACAATATTTGGGGGAACACAATACCACCACAAGTAAGTCTGTCTGTATGCCGAGGACAACAGAGCTAAAGGTAGGATTTAAGACTACCCTCACTGACTTCAATACCAAGTATCTGGAATAGTAATGTTCATAAGTAACCCAATAATTACATTCAAATACAATGTTCCTACTCTTTATATGTAAAGCACTGGGAGAGTAAATACTATTTCCATCTGGGAAAATATTTCTACATGACACTGATGACTGTCACTAGGATCTTCCTCTGCCTCTATCATACAACCCCAGCTTCTCATCCCTTGACCTACACTGAATTTTAGACACAGAGTATAGCATAGAAGAAAGGTAGTTCATTGTTGAGAACAGCACATTCCCCACAAGTGTGTGAGCTGTGGCCCAAAGGAATCATTCTGCTGATTTACATTTTATCTGGAAGAGATAGCCTCTCTGTAGAGCATTTTCCTGTCCAAGTGACTGCCCAACCCATTTTGATTGATTTTTTCTGGAAGACAGTGTTTGTAACACCAACCACCAGCTAGTCATCTTATAAGGTATCAAGTTCCTGGAACCAGGTTTAGATTGTTATCAGTTAAAGACTTTCTGGAAAGTTCAACATGATGTATCTCTTCCCAAGGACAAAGCTATTACTCAGACCTCCCTCCTATGATCAATAATAAGAGTACTAAAATCCTATCACTTGGTTTATCAAGACATTGGCTATGGTATGGCATGGGTGGGCTTCAGCACCAGTGTTCTTCAAGCTTGCTAATATCTAGCTAGCTACCTAACAAATAGAAATACTTCTTCATTCTGCTTGTTCATCAACATAAATAGCAAGGTCACCTATATTTGAAAAACCCTCAAATGTAAAATCAAAACATAACTAACTATATCAGAGATGACTTAAACCTTACCCTGGCCTTGTTGGGTCACTTTATTTTGGTGATGGATCTGAAAATCAGATGGATACAGATGCAATCTAATTGTAAGTTGTTTAATGAGACTGTTCATCACTACTACCTTTGAGCACTAACACTCCTGTCCACAGATGCATTAGCTGCCTAATGAACATGCTAGCAGTTCTGATGTGTACACATATAGAACAATGAAAGTACTAACACCTCATAGTCGAATGACTTCTGAGAGGGAGTCATAAACAATATGCCCAGATAGAGAGAGTGCCAAGAGAACAATGAGAGGAATCCATGCTCAGCTTTACATAATGACTTTATTAGGTTTATTAGGATTTCTTACAGGAGAATGGGTAATTAAGAGACAACTACGTCACTCAAACATCCCATTCCCTGTATAGGTAAAGACTAAGAAACCTGTGTCACTAGTGAGTTCCACCACTCCTTGATGTCCTCTGTTACTCCCTGACACCAAGAGAAGCTGCTCAGGAGAAGAGTATGATTATAACCTCAGATGAGAGTCCGATGACTCTCCCTCTTCCCATGGCGGAATGCTGACAGCCCCAACCCCACTACATTGCCAGATGGCAGATGTATTTCTCTGCTCATTTCTTTGTCTTGATTGATGTCCAATATCTTCTATAGGTCACTGTAGCAGCCATGATGGCCAAGGCCAAGACAAGCTTAGAAAAAAAAATAGATGCATTACAACATTCATTATGTCCCCAGTGGCTTTAGATACTGAGACACTTAAACCTGCAGGATTTTACTTGCTTTTTCACTTTGGTAGGTGGCTTGAGATTATTTGCTTAAAAGGTTGAGTTTCTTAGTGGGAATTAGCCTCCTTACACTTCATAGCAATCAGATTAAAAGTCTACATTTTTGCTTTTAACTGTTTCCGTCATGAACTAATGTTCTTCAAGATCATTTGCTGAAATAGCCTCATTGTTTCCAGTTCTTTTTATCAGGCTGTTTGTAGTGGGAAGCAAGTCTATCCACTTGTAAAACAAGTGGACCTGTTGAGAAAGTACAAATGCATTTTAAAATTTATTTTAAAAAAGTGAAAAACTGCTATGAGCATTCAGCTATATTATTTTGTACAATTAATTATGTAAAATACAGCCTTATGAAGGATTACAACATTTAGTATGTCTTTTTTTTTTTTTTTTTGGTTTTTCAAGACAGGGTTTCTCTGTGTAGCTTTGCACCTTTCCTGGAACTCACTTGGTAGTCCAGGCTGGCCTCGAACTCACAGAGATCCGCCTGCCTCTGCCTCCCGAGTGCTGGGATTAAAGGCGTGCGCCACCACCGCCCGGCTTTAGTATGTCTTACTGAAGAATGAATAAATGTACAAAACAAGAATTACCAAATACCTTTTGAACATTGGCAAAATCTTAATGACATCATACCACCTTGTAATACTATATTTTAATAATGTAAATGACTTTGTCATAATTATTTCATGAAGGTTGATAGCTCACTCTGGCATAAACTATGCTGTCAAACTGATAACTTTTCCTTCAAGCTTAAGAAACCACATATAGCAAACATTTGCTGATTCAATGTCATAAATAAACTCCATTTTATAAATTCTGGTTATGTTAGTCATGCCAACAATAATACCAACTACTTTAGATACAAATATCTTAATTATGATAATTGGATATGCAAGGCAAACATTAGCGATGTCCTTCTTTTGTGAAGGAAATATGTTACTTCCAGAAGTCAGGTGCTGACAGGTCTTAAAGAGAGGGCCCGAAGAATTCATTCACCCATCTTAGAAGTGTAATTGATATTGTGGTTTCTGACTTTCAACATTTATAGATTCATAATTCAACTAAGGAAAAGTAGAATTTTCAGGATGACAAGAGAGATCTTGAAACTCTTCATTCAAGCAACATAGACAATGCTAAAACATTACCCTTAGCATGTTTTCTTTATAATACTATGCTGAAAATCTCACACATTTATATTTAATTTTTAAAATTAGCATACACATTATAAAACTTCATTATATCATTTTAAGCACTTTTTGTTGATTCTATTTTCTCCTCCATGTCACTAGTGCCCAATTTGTACCCTTCTGTCAATATTTTCACATATATTTGTAAGGAAGTGCGCTCTCAGGTAAACTAAACCAATAAGACAGATGCTACATGTTCTTTCTCACCTGTGGTTCTCAGCAAAATTATTGGATGTGAGTATATAACCTAGAGTAACCACAGAAACCAGGAACATAAAAAGGGCCATGAAGATGGACCGCTAGACAGAAGACAAGAAGGATACAAGTTATTTTGAAGGGGTGACTATGTAAAATAGGTGGGGGGCTTTAATTCGATTGAGGGAGGGTTTGTCGATACAGAAGGAGAGGGTAGGAGAATGGTAAGTCGACACTAATGAAGGTCTGAAAAAACTATTAAGGAATCACATTATTTATTTAACTAAATTGCACACAATAGAATAGGCTACATGTATACACATATACATATACACATACAGTTCAAATGAAGTTATCTTACTTGAGCTGACAGTACTCCCCCAAAAGCCACATACTATTTAACAAAAACCCAATATCAATCTTGAGAAATCCCCTTGAGCTCTTAGTCAGCAGAGTCCATGAGGCTCCTCAAACAATATAAGCAATTGCTGTGGACTTTGGAAACCTCGTAGAGGTTGAAGGTAAGTCCCTGTTCCTGAAGATGCCATGCCCTCTGGACACAAGACCTGTTGAATATGAGGACCTGAAAGCATTCTTTCTGAGGACAATGTTTTATAGTATCAGAAGGTGTGCTAAATTCCCAGTTAGGGAAGCAATCAGTAGTCCTACCAAGCTTCAAAACTTATGAGCTACAACAAAGCCCAACATGGCATGATAACCCTTGGGATAGAATAGTGACATTTATATCTTGATGGTAACCACATCTCTCTACTTGCTTTTAAGGTTCACTCAAGAGGAGAGATGTCCTGCCATTTATACTGTAAACTGCAACAGTAATCCAAGCTTTGAATACTTCACATCTTCATTATTATTTTCATTTTATTTGTATCAGTATTCTCATATACTTTTTGTTTTGGACATGTATGTCTAATATCACAAACTCATATTATATACAAATTTAGCTAAATAATCATTTTTAATTAAAAATTGTAAGTTATTTTAATTAATAAAATAATATTAAATCTCCCCAAATAAATGTAAGTAAAACTTAATCATATTTCAGTCCTGACAAGTCTGCTGTAGATTATTAACTAAAATAATTATTTACTATGCTAACAAATAGCATAAAATGAAAAATTAAAATTTTTAAGATTTTTGAAGACTGCTTTAAAGCTAAATAAAACTAAATTTTGCCTTTCGCAAGAAAAAATACTTTAACAAATACTTCACATAATCTATTCCATATTTGTAGTTTTAAAAACTAGCTATTTTAACAAGGTGAAATCTTAAGTATTTGGAAAAGCTTGACATATTGCTATTTGCAAATAAATGATTAAATTATTGTCAGCAAATAAACAAGTTTAGCAGGCAAAAGGATTCTGGTGAGCAAATATATCTTAGAAAATTTTACTTTTAATCATTATTACATATCTACAATACTTTTTCATAATTATGTGGGATAAATACACTTTATCAACCTGTCATCATTGCCTAAACACTAAAAGTGAGTATACTTAAGAAAATACACAGGTGGTGGCGCACGCCTTTAATCCCAGCACTTGGGAGGCAGAGCCAGGTGGATCTCTGTGAGTTCGAGGCCAGCCTGGGCTACCAAGTGAGTTCCAGGAAAGGCGCAAAGCTACACAGAGAAACCCTGTCTTGAAAAACCAAAAAAAAAAAAAAAAAAGAAAATACACCAATCACACGAAAAATTACTTAATGAAGGAAAAATAAAATTACTACTGATAGTAAATATAATGGAGTTTTGGAAACATGCTTAGCTACGAAGTTGTAAATATAAAATTGGAATAAAATAATGTGTGAGAGATTAAAATCATGCCATATTTTGAAAATGAGGGTATAAAGAATAAACTGGACTACAGTGAAAGGAGGAAATATTAGCACTTCCTGCAACTATGAACAGTCACACACTTCAGTAGATATGTAAGGTTTTACAAGATGTGGAAGAATGAAGGAAGGAAGGACTGCAAGCCATGGAAGGGTTATTTCTGGCTAATGTTATAAAGCTAGTTGACCTTCTGGCTCAGTTGACCTATGCTGATACATGACTGACCTGCACAGCCCAGTTACTCAGCTAATTATAACATGCTGTGAGATTCTTGTGGCATTTTTTCCTGGTGAGTTTATGCAGAGGCCCCTGTTTCCAAATCTCAGCGCCTAAGCAATATGAATGCTCAGTCTTGCTTCTGATGCAAATCTGGAGCTGCTCACTCTCTAAACGTGACCGAGAGTGGTGGATGTGAGGTCATGGATCTGAGCAAATGAATCACCTTTGCACCCACACACTCTCACACTGCTATATTTAGGGATGAATATTAGAACTCATCATTACAGCTGAATGACTTTGCCAGCCAGGAATAAGGATGCTATTCGTTTATCAAATTCAGTGTCTGTTCTTTGATTCTAGAAGCCAAACTCAGATAATTATCACCATATGAACCAGAAGAGAAAGTAAACAAATTTAATGAAGTGAAATAAAATGAAGAACAGAATTTCAGTTTTAATAATCCATATTGATTATATAACTTAAGAGTTCTGCCTTACATAGTATGCTAACTTGTAAATACAGCCATATAAATACATATATATCATCTGAATCTTGAAAAAAATAAATCATGTTATACAGATGTGAAAATAGCTGTGTGAACAGAAATATTTGTAGGATAAAAAAATAAACTATATTTAAATTTGTATTTCTGGAGATGAGTATGTAATGCACTTTTAGTAGCCAAAAATTGAAAACAGGAAAGGTTTCAAAATAGAATAGAGTAGATCTATTTGAATGTTATATTTAAATGTGATATGATGGGATATAGGTAACCTGTCCATCAACTTCATTCCTAAACTAGGAATATGAAATAACAGCTTCACAGTATTTTGATTAGGTTCAAATTATGTAAGATATGAAAAGTACAGACATAGTGTAGGGATTCTAAAAGTAATAGTTGAAACAAAACCAGAGTCATTTAAGCAAACAGAGATCTTAGGGGAAAACTAGAAAAATAGTTGCAGTCTGATATTACAAATTTAATGTGCAAAATGTATTTACTCTCTATGTAAGTATATTTTTTCTTTGCATCAGTGTGCATCTTACACTATAAAATGCTGTATGATGTGTTCTTAAAACTGATTTATTTGTCCTCTACACCTTAATTATCGTGATATTATCATTGCACCAAAAGTGGTGTTTAAATCTGACTATGCCCACTTCCTTTCATGCACAGTTATTATTCACTGATCTTTTAATATGCATAAGCATGTCTCTAGGTCTCTTTGGTATATCGTAGGGAAGTAACAACCTAATGAAGAAATAAGTTTCATCTGTGTTTGTCTCCTCTTTTTCTTATCTTTGCTTTAGGAGAGAATAAAATTTTGACCATAAAACAGCATCTTCCATATTTTTTGTGATTAAAAATGCATTTAATTATTGTGTTTGTGTTTGGAACACACAGAGGAACAATATTCTTGATGCCAAGTTAATGAACTTGAGAATTTCTCTGAACCCAGAAATGTATGTTTGTATCATTCTTGGTCTGGTTTCTTATTAACTGAATGGAATTTTTACTTCCTTTTTATAGCTGTTATACGAGCTTGGTGCAGCCAATCTTTCAGACCAAACAAAGTTCTGATAATACATTAAATTTTTTCAATGATACCTTTATTTCATTGGAGTACCAAGCAATTTAGGATGACCTCAACTTCCTGATTTTTTTTTTTATGAGAACAAGCATTGTTGACTAAAGTACAAAGGCTGTTTTTCACTGTGATTATTGCTTCTTTGGATTCATCATTTTCATCCCAAGAAAATGCACATACAAATACAAAGAATTTAACCATAAAATTAGATTATCGTATATAAGTTAGGAGCTGAGTCTGCCTGTCCTCAGCTATACTCTTATCTAAGTCACTTATTCACTCAGACTTTTACAGGCTGTTTTAAATATTTATATTGATTGTTTTTGCTTTATTCTCCATCTTTATAATGAACTGGAAGTGGTCTTTCAAAAATTGCAAATACTAAAAGAGAATTCACATGGTAATCTTACCCAGTTATAGACTTAAATTAGCAATAACTATGTTCATTTTATAGAGATGTGTATGTGTGACATCTTTGAAATTTAAAATCTTAGGAGTACTACAGTTACTAGAAATATCAAATTGAAGATATTTTATATCCTATCCTCTTGTAATAGATCATCTAAAAGTGAAGCTCCAACATATTACAAATTCGTATAAATGTAGTTTGACATTCTGCCATGTATTATGACCATGATTCCTCCGATCTACCCGGCACACTCCCACACCATGATGTTGACAAATCTAAAATTAGACCTATGACATTTTCCTTATGCTTACTCATAAAACCACTTGCTTAACCTCTTCAGCAATTGTTCACCCTGCATTGTTCCCTTGTCTGAAGTCTCTTTCTGAATTTAATTTATAATGTAGTTTTTTTTTTTTTTTTGCAATATCACTGTTCTGATAGTAAGGTCCACCCTACCACCAATGACCTAGTTTCCTCTGCTTAAAAACTTGATTATATTAAAATCATTATTTAGAATTTCCAAATAGTTCTCCTGATATCTAGTATGTGGAAAGAATATTTCCCAGTCCTTGTGATGAGTTGATATAGTTTTCTGCATTATAGAAGCTTCTTTTGATAAATTCAAATTTTAATTCTGAAGAGTTCTTTATTATTTTATCAAAACTCCAGTTACACAACTAAAACTACAACTTGCAGATTAGGCAGAAATCAGCTAATTACTATGAATGCTCAATAGATGAAAATGTACCCAACTTTCACTGTGCACTCTCTGGTAGTCATAACCCACAGTTTCTGTTTTTATTCCAATTTATGGTAGTAATGGTTATGGAAACCTTGAAGACATTACAAACTTTTCCTTTTTTATTTTAATGAAAAACAGATTTGTTTGTTTATTTATTTTGTTTAGTTTTGCTTTATAGCTGAGTATGTGTTTGGTCACATCAGTTCAATTCCCAAAGAGGTCAGAAAAGGGTTATGGATTTCCTGGAGCTAGAGTTACCATTACACTAGAGTATCTTGCAGGTAGGACATCATTATAGATACAAGGTTGTGGAGTTGAGTTTTGTGCAGGGTAATAAGTATGGTTCTATTTGTATTTTTCTATGTGCAGATATCCAGTTTGACCTGTACTATTTGTTAAAGATGCTGTCTTTTATGTAGTATTTATTTCTGGCTTCTTTATTAAAAAATAGGTATGTAGAAGTGTGTGGATTTATGACTGGGTCTGCAGTTATAGTCCAAGGATCAATGTGTCTTTTCTTTATGCCAGTACACTCTGGTTTTTATTATCATAGCTCTGTAGTACATTTCAGGTCAGGGATGGTGATAGGTGATATATACTGCAGTTATTTGGTTATTCAGTAGTGTTTTAGCTGTCCTGGGTTTTTGTATTTCCTTATGTAGCTGCAATGGTCCTTTCAAGATCTGTAAAGAAATGTGCTGGAATTTTGAAGGATATTGCATTGAATCTGTAGATTACTTCTGGTAGGATAGCCATTTTTGGTATATTAATCCTACCTGTCCATGAGCATGGGAGATCTTTCCATCTTCTGATATCTTATTCAATTTATTTCTTCAATGTCTTAAAGATTTTAGCATTCAAGTCTTTCACTTTCTTGGTTTCAATTACCCTAAGATATTTTATATTTTTTAAGACAATTCTGAAAGGTGCTGTTTCATTCATTTCCTTTTCAATCCATTTGTCTCTTGTGTTAGGATAGCTATTGAATTTTGTGAGTTATTTTATATTCAACTATTTTGTTGAAAGTATTCATCAGTTGTAGGATTTTCCAGGTGGAATTTTTAGCATCACTTAAAAATTATCATATCATATTATTATCATATTATCTGTTAATAAAGATACCTTTTACTTCTTCCTTTGTGTCAGGGTCTTGTGCTGTTCTTTTTGGTGGAGGGGGCGAGTAGGCATAGCAGAAGAGGAAGAAATATCAGTCATGAACAGAATGACAGTGATAGATAAGTTGGTGTTACATCGCTCATGGCAGTACTTATTTTGGGCGTTACTGACCTCCTCAGAAGAAGAGGACTTTAGGCCAGTGATTATAGCCAACAAAATGGGCATAAAAAACAATTGAAGGGTTACTTCTGAGGGCCACTTTCCTTTTTCTGGCCAAGAAGAGAACTCTCATCCAAAGACCAGGTTCCCACATGTTCTCTGGAGGAGTAGCAAGCACTCTTAACTGCTGAGCCATCTCTCCAGGCATCACAACCCACAAGCACATGTATGTACTCATGAACATACATGCACACACACACACACACACACACACACACACACACACACACACACACCCCAATCAGACTGTTGCTCTATTTCCTATTTCCTGAAGGTCTAGCCCTTATATGGAAACACCAGGAGAGCCTGAATAAAAGTATGTGCCACCCTACCGTACAGACAGACTCACAAACAAGACAAAAAGAATAAAGTGGGTGTCCCAGCGCTTACCTGCTGAAGGGATGGAAGACACGCAATGTAGAGAGGCCTACTCACTGAACTACACCACTCAAGGGGGCTGCTCAATCAGTGCCATGCATGAGGAAAGGGAGACAAACAGTCCCTGTTTGGGCATCAGTTATGGCAGAGTTCTGTACTGATCCCCCCATGAGTAGGTGCAGAGTCAATAACACAGACTCTGGGAGGATGTCAAAACAACAAGCTCAGTTTATTCAGGAAGAGGCAAGCCTTATATACCTCCCACCCCACCTGGGGGAAGGTCTGATGAATATGCATCTGCTGGTGTGACATGACTGCCTTTTATTGGTCCAGGTCATCTCCAGATCATGTCTCAGTTGTTGTTGCTAAGGCATTCGGCATACCCAGGTTGGCTCTCAGAAAATATCTTATTACTGGTTTGGGCTAGCTGGCCCTCAGGCCTGTTAGGGATGAATCATCCCACATTCCCTTCCAGTATGCATTCCCTTGATCTCTTTCAGTTGTCTTATTGCTCTAGCTAATACCTCAAGTATCATATTAAAGAAGTATGGAGAAGGTGGACAACCTTGTCTTGTTCCTGATATTAATGGAATTTCTTTGAGTTGCTCTCCATTTGGGTTGAGGTTGGCTATATGGGCTTGCTGTAAATTGCCTTTATTATGTTGATGTAAGTGCCTTGTATCCCTAACCTGCCCAGGGCTTTTTATCATAAAGAGGTGTTTGTCACAGGCCTTTTCTGCATCTAATGAGATTATCATGTTTTTGTCAGATTATTTATATGGTACATTATATTTATCAATATATGCATTTTGAATCATCCTTGCATCTCTAGTATGAAACCTACTTGATCATGTGGGTGATCATTTTATATTCTTGGATTTTGATTTCAAGTATTTTATTGAGAATTTTTGCACCTATGTTCATAAACAAAATTGGTCTGTAATTCTCTTTTTTTGCTGGATCTTTCTGTGGCTAGGGTATTATGACACCTGTAGCCTCCTAAAATGAATTGGGCAATGTTCCTTTTGTTTCTATTTTGTGGAATAATTTGAGGAGTACTGCCATTAACTTTTATTTAAAGATGGTAAAATTCAATGCTAATACCATCTGGCCTTGTATTTACTTATATATTTGTTTTATATTTACTTATTTGTTTACTTGGTAGTCTTTTAATTACCACTCATACTATTTCACTAGGGGTTATAGATCTATACAAGTTATTTATCTGATCTTGATTTAACTTAACAATTTTAAGTGGTATGTTTTAAGAATTATCCATTTATTTTAGGTTTTCTGATGTAGTAGAAAATTTTTGAAGTATGTCATAAAATAATCTGTAATTGTCAGGATTTCTTTTGTGTCTTGTTATGTCTGCATTTTCATCTCATTTTCTGAATTTGGATATTCTCTTTCTGCCTTTCAGTTAATTTGGTTGTTTGTTGATCTTACTGATTTTTCTCAAAGAACCAATTCTTTGTTTCATTGATTCTTTTTATTTACTTTTTGTTGTTGTTGCTGGTTTTTTGTTTTGTTTTGTTTTGCTTTTGTTGTTCTAGTGATTTCCAGTGTGCTGTTAGGTTAGTAGAATGAGATATCTCCAATTTCTTTATGTGGTGAGTTAGTACTTTGAATTTGCTTCTTAGAGTTGCCTTCATCATCTCACATAGTTCGGGTATGTTGTATTTTCATTTTCATTCAATTGCACATTTACATTTTCTTTCTCAAATTTTGTCTTGACCCGTTTTTCATTCAGCAGTGAGTTGTTCGGTTTCTGTGAGTTTGTAAACTTTCTTTTCTTTCCATTACTGCTGATATTCAGCTTTAGTTTTTGGTCGTCAGCTATGATTCAGGATTTTATTTCTATTTTCTTGTATCTGTTGAGATTTTCTTTGTGTCTGGTAATGTGTTCAATTTTTGAGAAAGTTCTATGAGATACTGAGAAGAAGATTTTTTTTTTTCTTTTGGGTTCAAGTGAATGTTCCATAAATATCTATTAGGTCCATTTGGTTTATGATGTCAGTTAGCTCCAGTATTTTTTGTTTATTTTTTGTCTGAATAACCTGCCTATTGGTGAGAGTGTGTTGTTAAAGTCACCACTATCAGTATATAAGAGTTTCTATGTTACTTAAGCTGTAGTAGTCTTTCTTTTATGAACTTGGTTGTTGTTGTGTTTGGTTCATAGATGTTAAGAATTACAAAGTCTTCTTGGTGGATTGTTTTTTTGTTTGATTTTTTTTTTTTTTTTGGTTTTTTGAGACAGGATTTCTCTGTGTAGCTTTGTGCCTTTCCTGGAACTCACTTGGTAGCCCAGGCTGTCCTCGAACTCACAAGAGGTCAGCCTGGCTCTGCCTCCCGAGTGCTGGGGTTAAAGGCATGCACCACCACCGCCCCGCATGGTGGATTGTTTTCTATGAGGAGTATTTAGTGCCCTTTTCTATCTGTTTTGATTAGTTTTGGTTTGTATTCTATTTTGTCAAATATTAAAATGACTAAACCAACTGGTTTCTTTGGTCCATTTGCTTGGGATATCATTTTCCTTCCTTTTACTCTGAGGTGAATTCCATCCTTGATATTAAGTTATGTTTCTAGGAAGCTGTAGGATGGATCCTGTTTTCTTATCCATTCAGTTAGTTTTTGCCATTTTACTGAGGAGTTCAGACCATTGATGTTGAGAATTACCAATGAACAGTGTTGGTTGATTTGTGTTAATTTGTTCTTATGGCGTACGTGTGTGTGTGTGTGTGTGTGTGTGTGTGTGTTTGTGTGTGTGTGTGTGTGTGTGTGTGTGTGTGTGTATGTGTTTTCCTCTTTGATTTGCTGGTTTGTGATTACTTATTTATCATGGTTTATCGGATGTAGTTAACTTCTCAGATTGAAGATTTCCTTCTAGAGCCTTCTTCAGGGCTGGATTTGTAGACAGACTCTGTCTAAATTTGGTTTTATTTTGAATGATTTTTTTTTTCTCCATATGCTTTGATTGAAAGTGTTGCTGGAGCCGGGCGGTGGTGGCGCACGCCTTTAGTCCCAGCACTCGGGAGGCAGAGCCAGGCGGATCTCTGTGAGTTCGAGGCCAGCCTGGACTACCAAGTGAGTTCCAGGAAAGGTGCAAAGTTACACAGAGAAACCCTGTCTCGAAAAACCAAAAAAAAAAAAAAAAAAAAAAAAAAAAAAAAAGAAAAAAAAGGAAAGTGTTGCTGGATATTGTAGTCCAGAATGACATCTGTGAGCTCCTAATTTTGTAGACTATCTGTATAGGCATTTAGAGTCTTCACTAATAAATAATATTTTATTCTAATATGTCTACCTTTATATATTATTTGATCTTTTTTTCCCTGCAGCTTAGTATACTTTCTTTGTTCTGGATGTTTAACTTTTCTATTTTTTAAGTTCCAAGGAGACTTTGTTTTCTGGTACAGTCTCTTTGTTGTTCTCTATGCTTTTTGTTTCTCTGAAGGCAACTCCTTCTTTAGATTCTTGACTCAAGAGAAATTTTCTCAAATCCAACCAGTATTTTCCTACCGCTTCCTGTACCAAATAGCTATATATTTGGGAATATTTTTCATTATCCCTTTTTCTTGATTGACACTGGTCATTTTCAATCTTTAGATCTTCCTTTAAAATGATAAGTGTATGGATGTGCATATGTTTAACATGTGTGTTGTTTTTCAGCATAATTATAGACCTGAAATTAAAGAAAGACTGTAGCAGAAACCTTAGAGGTCTTATTAATAAAAACAAACCTGAAGCCAGGTATTTGGGTGAACGCTGGAAGATCAGAGAAGCAGAACAAGCCACAGCTTCCTCACCTCGCCAATTCCTCAACTGATTCTATTTCCTCAGCCTGGAAGCCTCTGAGTCCTCATCCAGAATGAATCTCAGCTGAACTGCTGCTCGAAAGCCTGAAAGCTTAACCAGCCAAAAGCTTAACCAGCAAAGTGCTTCTAGTCTCTGGTCCTCATGCCTTATATATCATTCTGCTTTCTGCCTCACTCCCTGGGATTAAAGGCTCACTTCTTGGGATTAAAGGTGTGAGTTGCCATGCTTGGATGTATCCTTGAACACACAGAGATCCAGGTAGACCTCTGCCTCTGGAATGCTAGGATTAAAGGGGTGAGTGTCACTATTTTCTAGCTTCTGTATCTAATGGCTGTTCTGTTCTCTGACCCCAGATAATTTTGTTAGGGTGCACAATATTTTGGGGAACACAATACCACCCCAAAACACTGAATTTTTTTTGAGACATGGTTTCTCTGTGTAATAGCCCTGGCTGTTGTAGAGTCTGCTTTGTAGACTAGTATAGTTTCAAACTCACAGAGATACCCTGCCTTCATTAACTGAGTGTTGGGATTCTTAAATTTAGTCAACTACTTCTGTTTTGAATACAAGCTATAAACTATAAATTTAATACAATCCCTTCACCTTTTGCCTTTTTAAATTTTTCTAGCTTGGGATGCCCCCAGATGCTTTGCCATTCAGATTTAGCTAGTACTATTGGAAGTTACTTTATTTAAATACTTTGAATGGGGGCATTTATGGGTTCTAACTTTAATTCCTTAGCTCTGGAAAGCTTATCATTTCTATTTGTGCCATTCCAGAACACTTCTTACTTAATGCTGTCAGGTGCATTAAGCTGTCAATTATTTGCAAAATACATGTACACATATTTTAACAGACAATTGAATTTCCTTCTGCCCACATTACCTGAGCCACTGTGTTAATATTTATTATCTCTATATGATTTATGACTTAAAATTGTTATTTGCACCTTATTAAGATGGTCTGAAAATTTACCATTTTTATATTTATGAGAAAAAATGCATTTGCCCTTGATGTTAATCACAATAAAATAGTATACAAATAATGATGTTCAGTGCTGAAAGTTTGCATTTAATTTTTAAAGTTTGTTGATTTTTAATTTGTTTGGCACTGAGGCTAAGCAAAATTTTATTTTCTGTTACATACTATTAAATAAGGCTTTGTGTATTTTATTATATTGTTAAATCAGCCTTAGAACAGAGATTATTAAATTAATTATTTTCCAAACTATGAAAAGTAATGAATTTTTATTATGGTCAATCTTCCCATCAATCAAAAAACTTTCATTGTCAATTGCTAATCATATGTAAAAATGAATATTAACACATTTCAATCTTGTCTAAATTATTTGAGTGTTCTTATTTAGTTTTTACATTGAACCATAGTAATATTTTCCCTACCAAAATTTATCAAGTAACTTTCAAACTGTATTGGTACAATTTTCTGTATTAGTTATTTTCTTCTGTAGCCTGTAATCAAAGCTCAAAATACTTACAAAAAGCTGTATCACAGCATTTCTTTTAAAGCAAGTATTGTAAGGAAAAATCTGATCTATGGTATTCACATGGAGAGACTTGCATTTGATTGAACATAGGTAAAATAAATGAAATCATCTTTCTGCTACCAGTAACTTCACAAAAAAAGATAAATTCAAAGGTTGATTTTTGTGTTGTTTGACAACTTTGAAAGAATGAGGACTTAGTAATTCAAAGACCAGAGGATAGAGATAAAACTGAGTGATGTGGTCTTTAAGCATTGACTGTTGTAGCTTCCTATTTCTAGGGAAAAATGAAAGAACACCAGAGCCCTTCAAATACATTTTTTTAAATTTTGGATGTGAGTAAATACATTTGAAAGTCAAGAAATCAAATAGACTTTTATACAGTAAAGTCTCTCTCCAGAAAATTCTTCTTATCATTTTGTGACTACATAATTATTTAACATCAGTTTAATTAAACAAAAGGTTTTGTCTGCATTTGTACTATGCTGATAAACTAAAAATCCAACTAATTTTTTCAGAGCAACAAGAGACATAAGAATAGTGTATCAGATGCAAAACTTCACTACTCAGAGAAAATGAAGTAACTCAGTTCTTCAAGATATCTAAAGCCTAGAAAGAGATAGTGACAGTGATGGGGAGGTAACCAATGTAGAAGGGCTTAGATGGAACCTACTTCTTCTGCCTAGTCTTCTCTGAACCAAATTCACATTTTCAAATGAGTGTACAACTTTGTTGATCAATCTTATGAATGTAGCCAACAGAGGCTAGGTCCAAATCCGTTTTATTTTTCTCTTATAACATTTGAATAATGACAATTTCAGTAAATGAATTATCAAAATCTAAGGAAGTCAACCAGAAGTTCTGAGGTCCTGTATGCCAGAACTATCCCCTCCTCACCATCTATGAATGAACTGCAGGGCAAAGCAAATGAGAATTCAGCCTAAGAGGAAGTTGTCAGTCATTGCAACTGGTTTCATCATCTTTAACCCCATGAACCAAAGAAAGATAATTCAGACGTTTTGAACAAAGACAATTTAATTTTGCAATTCAAATGAATATTTTACTGTACATTTTGACAGATGTTATATAATACTACTGAGAAAAGCTTTATAATATTTTATATGATATAGGTAATATTCAGAAATGTTCATGTTAGATGCATATAACTTCTTGTCTTATTGTTTTTTTTTTTTTTGTTTTGTTTTTGTTTTGTTTTTTTTTGGTTTTTCGAGACAGGGTTTCTCTGTGTAGCTTTGCGCCTTTCCTGGAACTCACTTGGTAGCTCAGGCTGGCCCCGAACTCACAGAGATCCGCCTGGCTCTGCCTCCCGAGTGCTGGGATTAAAGGCGTGCGCCACCACCGCCCGGCTTCTTGTCTTATTGTAAGCTATGATAATAAAAAGAATTTATAAAGCTAATTTGGGGTTTCATATTTATTCATTTGTTGAGAATTTCACATATAAAATGTATTTTGATCATATTCACACCTTATACCACCTCTTATCCCCATTTTAATTCTGTTATCTTTTCTTCTTTACAACTAGCATCCCTCCAACTTTTACTTTTCAATTAATTTTTAAAATTTGTAATACTGAGTTTAATTATCAATGTTACTTGTGTGAAAATGGCTACTGGATTATTTTCTGGAGAATGGGATATTTACAAGTGGCATAACACTGAAGACAATGGCACCCTTTCCCCAGCAATCTTAATTGCCAAATAGCTCATCAGGGTGTGGTGGGCCACCCAAGCCTTTCCACCATTCATTATGCAACACTGAGAGGCCCAGTCTCGTGCAGGTCTTGGACAGGTATCCTACGTACATGAGTGCTGCAACCATGTCGTATCCAAGTGGAAGCTAGTTTTAAACTTCCTACATATTAGGAGACAGAATAATTTTTTGGTAAGCCCATGTCTATGTATTTGATTCTAGTGTTTTATTTTTATATGTAACAGAATACCAAAATATGTAAGTAGAATAAATAATTAAAATTATTAAAAGTCAAACAACATATTCTTAACTTAAAGACAAAAGTTATAGCCAAATATAACTCACTTTTCTTTAGGACAATACCAAAATTATGTTAATAGCATGTAATTTTATTAAAAGAATAATTACATATGTGGTCTGCAATTTAAACCATTAATTTGACTGAAAACATGATTATGTACTTCTCAAATTCAGCTAATGGTTCATCAACATGTAATATCAGTGACTAGCTATATTATCTTCTTGAAAAATCTCTTATGTAATGTTAAATGACATTTATGATGCATAGTCCATGTCCAGCATACAATGCTTGATGTACTATATTCTCTGTGTATTTCTCAGGTTCAATACAAAATAGAAATAAAGAAAAGGATCTCATCTATATGTTGTCTAAAATCACAGGGATTTTTTTTACAAATGAAGAATAATTTTTAGAACTGATAATGAAGTACAGAATTGCAAAATAGTTGATATTTATGTGAGACAATAAGAAAGGAACTCAACTCAAAGGAACTCAATAAATAAAGGACTACCTATTTCTGTAAGTAGTAGTATATTTTATAAATACAATTATATGGGGGAAAGAATATCAAATCACTAAATATCACTACAACAAACTGAATTGTATCTCTTTTACAATAATAAAAATGAAAGTAAATAAGTTCAGATTCCGGATTTCTGCCTAGAAATGTCATACAGAAAATATGGGTAAGAAAAATATCATTACATTTTTGTTGATGAGTACTGGAAAAAGTGAACATAAAGACTAATAGACCTATAGTTGGACAGTTGAGAGATGAATAGATTCCTATCATGTTAATGGAATACTGGATGGGTTATGTAATCCTAAACATGGATGTAGCAGAATGTTACTTTCTGATCACAGTGTAATGGTGCACACATGGTAGCTGTACAGAGCTTGGGACACAGTCTAACTCTCACTATCAAGTTTTTGTGATGTCTCCTATGTTTGGATCATGGCAGCGAAGAAAAGGGTAAGCTTCAGAACCTTGCTTGCAAAAGGAGTAAAATGTGATAGAAACATATAAAAGAGCATGTGTTATCATGACTGTCATAGGTAAGTTTTAAATATAATATTATTTAATCTTTGAGAATTTCATATGTACATACACTGTATTTTGATCATATTCACATATCTTCTCTGCCCATGCTTCAGGATACACCCTGTCACCCAATTCCCAACATCATGTCCTCCTATTTATTTATGTATAACCAATTAGATTACATTCTTAAAGAAAACTGAAAGGTCAGCTAGGGTTTGGCGCTCATAAGTCTTCTTCCTCCAGGATAGAATGTTGAGTGCCTTGATATTATGTAGGTCTTGTGTAAATGATCATATCCATGAGATCATGATGAATGCAGCAGCCCTGTCATGTCCAGAAGACACTTTTGTGCCCTGGTCTTCCTCAGTGTCTGGCTTTTACAATCCTTAGGTCCTCTCTTCCATTGTGGCCCCTAAGTTTTGGTGGGAAGAAGCATAAATTTGGTGTGCCATTTATAGCAGAGCATGCCATATAAATTTATTCTCTGTATTTGGCTGGTTGTGAATTTGTCTTAACTGCTATGTACTGCACTAAGAAATTTTTCTAACAAGGCCCGAGAGCTGCACTGATCTATAGTTATAGAGCTGTGTGTTTAGAATGCAGTTTGGTACTAGATCCACTTAACAAAACAATAGTAATCGATTCACTTCTAGGGCCAATGAGCTCCAGGCTATGGCTTCTTGGACAGATTTACAGTACCAGACACATGTGTCCTCCTTTGAAGACAGTCTTAAAGCCAATCAAAAAGCAATTGGTCACTCAATATTATTAGTTCTGACACCATTGTGTTCAAGAACATATCTCTAGCTAGACCATGATCCACAGATTTTGTCAGTCAGTCTACATGTTGCTGTGATAGTAAAATTGAAGAACTTTGAATTAAATAAATAGAATTAAGTATAATCTATTTAAGAATTTCCATAGTTCTCATGGGTGTTGCTAAATTAACAACAAAAAAAGGTCCCCTAAAGCTATGCTTTAAAAACTGTTTCTATGACCCATATTTGCTTGACTGTTTTTACTTTATTTTTGAGATTGCAATGTAATCACAACATTTCTCCCTTCCCTTTCCTCCCTCAACTGCCCCCTCTAATATACATCTCCCATCTTTCCTTCAAATCTGTGGACTTTTTTCTTTTTTCACTAATTGAATACAAGGAATATAAGCACCTAAAATTATATAGAAAAATCAAATAGTCATTGATAATAAATGATAAAGAAAAATTATTTTAAAATAATTCTTTGCTAAACATATATAAAGATAACAGCGTATTTACATGCTATGATGATGAGTGAGTTTGTTCATTTTTCCACAAAAATTACATTTTGGCTAAACATTTGCTCCTTCAGGACATCTGATATTTTGATTTTATAATTGCCAATGCTGAGAACATCGGTTTGCATAACTATGTGGTACAAAATGGTATAAGTATGTTTTGGTCATTTCAGAAATTGTTGAAAATTACATCTTAATCTCAAGTTAAAAACCATCTTATAAGTTTCTTATGAATCTCAAATCAGCAAATCAAATAGCAGTGTTTAAAATGAAACACTATATATTTGAAGAAGTACTAATTTGACACTTAGATGCAGAAGAACGATGCTTAGGAAGTATTACAAGTTATTATGTTACTATAAGGGCTGGGAAAAAACCAACTCATAATAAAGGAGTAATCTCTATTCTGTGCAAAAAGTCTTTTAGGCGATGTCCTTGGTGATAACTTTATGACATAATAAACAGCCTATGTTCAGTGTTCAGGATGAGAGCTTCACTGAGGTCACACCATAAAATACCTTGTGATCAGAAAAGGGGTGCCAGGAAACCCCAGATTCATTACGCTGTTGTTTTTACTTAATTCTTCCTCACTAACTGTCAAAGACCTTTTACTGGTTTTAATTTTTCATAATCCCCCATAATCAATTATATGATCCCGTGAGGGGAATTCACCATAGTTTAAGAAGTTGTGCCCTCAAGAAGCAATGCTGCCTCCATATTGCCTTTGCATTATAGCCTCATAATATGACTATTCCATAAAATCATATACATCTTGTCCCCTACCTCTTTCTCCTGTTCTTTTTACTCACTCTGTAGAAATTTAGATACATCTGTAAATGAAGGGAAAAAATGCATTTGTACATACATATATATTAATTCTATGGTGTATATAATCAATGAAACCATCAACACTAGTTCTGATAATGTTATATAATAACTAATTAACTTATATACAATAATGTTTATCAATAGTATTATAACAAGAAATTCCATAAGATAAGAAAAGAAAGAAAGGACATGGTGATCTAATGTTGGACATAAGTACATTCAGGACCCTTCCAATCTGATGAATGATGTATAATAACAAACTGTCACTGTGAGGTCTGAGGAATCTTTCAGTAAAGGCAACTGCTTGAGTTCACTTTTTATAGTAAAGGGGATTGTTTAGACTGTATTTAAGACAGGATTTTATAAGCATGGTTGACTATCAAGTCCTTCACATTTCCTTGTCTCTGTCTCTATCTCTTTATAGTGTGTGTGTGTGTGTGTGTGTGTGTGTGTGTGTGTGTGTGTGTATGTGTGTGTGTGTGCATGTGCTTAGCAAATATTCATATAAAGACCTTACAAGTTTAAGAAGTGTGTATTTGTCAACTCAAGTTGTCATAACAAAGCAGCAGATTTGGGGGATTAAACCATGGAAACTTGATGTCTTGCACTTCTGCAGAATGAAAGTTCAAAGGCCTCTCTCCTTTAGTAGTAGATCAGCATTTTTTTCTCTGTATCCTCATGTAGCTTTGCTTTGTTTACACCCATTGCTGTAGTCCTTTGCTCTTCTTAGGTACAGCAGATCCATTTGAGTTGGTGCATTACCCATAAAAATGTTTACCTTCATTAGTTTGTTATAGGTCCTATTGCCAACTGTATCTGCTTAAGAAGTTAAGGATTAATGTAGATCTAGGCCACACAAACCAGTCCAAATTAATGAACAATTCTTTTGTCTAATTTGGTTATTTTTATTGTGTAAACTGGTGAATTTGGCCCATCCCTTTTTGCTGTTTTTCAAAGATATGGTAAAAAAAGTTATATAAAGAGTTGAAAATATGTAATGGAAATTTAAGTATCAATAAAAAATGAATAGTGCCCAAGGAAATTAAAAGCTTACTTATACACAGTATAATATTTAATTAACTCAGTAAGTAAGGTATTGAACAGGGTGGTTTTATCTCTCTTTGAATTTTCTCAATTTCATTTTCTGTACTTTCAGAAATAAAGTCTTACTAAAAATCCTTTATTCACTTCCTGAAGTAATGTGATTATTTATTTTAAAAAATAGAATTTATCAGATTCTAGCGTATCAAAGTCCAATAACTCTAGAACTTTGATTTTTGAAAGACCCAGGTGTGGTATTGTATTCCCCCAAATATTGTGCGTGCTAATAAACTTATCTGGGGTCAGAGACAGAGCAGCCACAATATTAAACATAAAGGATAGGCAGTGGTAGCACATGCCTTTAATCCTAGCATTACAGAGGCAGAAATCCATGTGTTCAAGGATACAGCCAGGCATGGTGACTCATCATGCCTTTAATCCCAGAAAGCGAGCCTTTAATTCCAGGGAGTGGTGGTAGAAAGCAAAAGGTATATAAGGCATGAGGACCAGAAACTAGAAGCATTTTGGCTGGTTAAGCTTTTAGCTAGTTAAGCTTCAGGCTTTTGAGCAGCAGTTCAGCTGAGACCCATTCTGGATGAGGACTCAGAGGCCTCCAGTCTGAGGAAACAAGACCAGCTGAAGATCTGGTGAGGTGAGGTAGCTGTGGCTTATTCTGTCTCTCTGACCATCCAAGATTTCACCCCACTAACTGGCCTCAGGTTTGATTTTATTAATAAGAACTGTTAAGATTCATGCTACACCTAGGAGTTTCTTTTCTTCACCAGGGACCAGGTGCTAGTTGAAAGCCATGTTCAGGCATAGCTGTCATTGTGATGATTTTTATAGGCTGGATTAAATTTAGACACAGAAAACCACACATCCTTGAGTTCTTGCTACTTTAATTCATACTGTTTAGCTTTACCACCTAAATTCAGTTTTCCAGAAAGTTAATTTAAAGAGGTTATATAAACAGTGTTGTTCCCCTCACGCTGTAAACCCCAATAGGCTTGTGTGATTTATACAGCAGCTTTGAAGATGTAGACAATTGGGTTCACTCACTGATTACAGAAATTAGTAGAACGACAGGTCTTCAAAACTGCTCTGAGACTAGCAGTATTAGCATCATGTCAGATTCAGTTGGAAAGACAAGCCTAGGAATCTCTCACCAGCTCTTTTCAATCAGACTCTGGGAGTGGAAATCAACAAGCTGTTCCTTAACCATCTGCCCAAATGGTCTCCATGCCTACTCCTGTGTGTTCTAACTAGATATGAATTGTGTCTTCCTCTTATTTTTGCTTTAGATGGAGATGTTTTTTATAGTGAAAGAAGTGCTTAGATAAATACAACCTCTCCCTTCTCAAATAAAGATTTAAGGAAAACATGATGCAGTGGTTAGTCATAGCAACCAATTCTGTAATTATATATTAATAAATTAATATACTACTATTTTCTTACACATATGTAGAGATGGTGATTTTTTCCTGTTTAACAACTAATAGCTTCTTAAGGGTCATTGTTTTCACAGGGAATCATTTCTTCTTGTTTCATTGTGCACAATCCTTGTGAGACTCTAGAGAATGAGCAAGTAGGCTTTGGAAAAAACTATAAACTAATGAGACTCTCTAGTTAGAAATGTGCATATTGAGTCAAGTA
Organism: Peromyscus eremicus; assembly: GCF_949786415.1. Taxonomy (NCBI): domain Eukaryota; kingdom Metazoa; phylum Chordata; class Mammalia; order Rodentia; family Cricetidae; genus Peromyscus; species Peromyscus eremicus. The sequence goes on from NC_081419.1 coordinate 59,736,056, forward strand.
GGACATGCATGCATGTTAGTTATAGACATTTCAAAGTTTTACTGAAAAGCATTATCATAAAAGAAAACATTTTATATTTTTTTTAATTATTAAATATTCTGTTGAGTAGACTCTAAATTATGAGGCTTTCCTAAAGCAATATGAATCTCCAGAAACTATTTTCTCCTATTCTTCCTGGGCTCTTAAAATAACAATATTCATTCAAGTGATTAATTTTGAAAGCTCTAACTAAGCAACTGACTTTTGTTCCTTGGACTGAAAGAATATTAGCTAATGCCAGGTCAACAATCCTGAGATTTAGGGTGCAGGCCCTAGGAGAGTCTGAGCACCTTCAGTAAATTGCATTACATATTTTTGTTTTCCTATGACAGAGACAAAGATAAAGTGTTTTCCTTCATCTTCTTTACGATAATACATCACTAGTATATGATACACAGAAGGAAAAACAGCCAATTAAAAGGTTGAATAGCTATAGTCACTTGAAAAAAAATTGAAATTGATGATTGTGTTAGGCAAGTCGTGCAGAGGAATTGAGTCTCACATTAAAAGGAGATAGATACTCACTACATTTACAACTATCAGGTGCTGGATAATAAACATTTGTGTTTATTTTAATTGTTTGTATTTATAAACTTTTTGCCAGGTAAAATAGCCTGAATTTATTATGCAAAACAAGTCTTGCTGTACAAATACGATGTGAAGTTTAGATAATTAGCTTATGTGTGACATCATATATTAGTTGTTTTACTATTAGAAAAATATGGTCTTAATATTTTTTCAAGAGCTATGTTCCATTAGCTATGGTTGCCATATTGTAATATACATCTCTTAAATTGTTATATCATGATTGAAACTTCAATCTTTGAGTTGTTTTTCTCCAACTATCCCCAGTGTACACCATAGTCCAATAAGCACTACTCTCCTCTGTTATTATGAGTGTAACTTTTGTACATTCTACATACTAGGGAAATTAACCATAGGTTTTCAGATATTTATTGAGTCAAGTATTAAAATGAAAGGACTGAATAAATTAAAACTAAGAGTTTTCCTGTCTTCTCATTTATGCATATCTTAAAAATTAAATAATCTCTAAAGTCAAAATTCTTAACTGTTATTTCCTTTTATTTTGATTTTAATTCAAATTTTATTCACCTAGTATTTTCTCCATTCATTTAATACAATTTTATAATTTTACATGAAAAATAAAACATTTCAAGTTTACCTTTCTGTATTTCTTTCAGAAGCAGTGCTTAATACAGCAAGATAATTTTGTTCTATAAAAATTTCTTGTATAAAAATATACAAGAGGAAGAACAAAGTCATAAAATTTTATTTTTAAAATATGCTTTAAGGTATATTATCTTGAAACTAAACACTAATTTGCTTTTACAAATTACTTTAAAGACTAAAATTATGTTTTCTTGCTGATAAGGGTCATATGATTAAAATTTTTAAGTATTATGTTTACAACATGGTAAATAAAGTTAAAAAAGTAAAATGTATGAACTTACTCTCTTACACAATAGAAAGACTATAAGGATATTTAAGCACACCGAGTTTGGGTGACGGAGAGTTTGTTTTCACAAATAATAGAAAAAACAGTGACACGCAAATTATAATTTCCTCTCATACAACTTTTTTGAAACTCTAATATATAATAGATGTGTAGTGTCTGTGTTGAAGATATCCTGGGAAAGTGATGTCTCAGTTAAATTTATACTAAATTGCACTTGAACACCTCAAGGAATTTGGAATTTCTAATTAGAGATTTGCTTAACTACTACGACTTTTGGAATTGCTATCTTTGCACCTTACCTGGTTTACTAGCTGATGGATATCATGGCCACTTAAGCAATTTGTAGTTCTCTTGACTCACAAACGACTCTCTGTGTGGTAATGATGGTGGTTATGGCATCTTCAGTAGCAAAACTAGACAATGATGGGAGCAATTATATTTTTAATCACTTCACTTTGTTCATATTTGCTCTGGCTTTTAGAATAAATTTGTGAAAAAAATTCAACCCAAAGCATGTGCACGTTCAATCCATAGGGATCAGAATTTAAAAAAATGGGTTCAGTAAATTACTCATTTACAGGATGCATATATTTTATACATATTTGATAAATTTTATTGTCTCAGTAGGCATCCATTACAGTTAATGCAAGATGGTTCAAAATTACATTCTCAGCTGGTTTTGTAGCTTGTACAGCATCTGCTACAATACATAAGACCCTGTGTTCTATCCCTATCACCAAAGACAAAAATGGAAAAGAGTGCACTTCCTCAGTTTTAGAGGTACCTAGCTAGGGAGAATTACCTTTTAAGAGTAATTAGTTTGTAATGCTGTGAAGTCTCTGAAACAGCTGTACAAGAATCTCTGAGAACACCATCAGACTGTACCAGCAATTGTTTCTAAAACCAATCATTTGGCTGAGTCTTGAAAGCCGTTGGGTTAATTTGTCAAAGACCTGGGGGAAAAGACTACAGGTAGACAATATATAGACATTTCATGCCTTGATTATGTAATGATTGATGATGAAATGAAGTTGCACAGAATGCTCACCAGCACACAGACACAGATTAACACATGTATAAATATGAGAGGTTGGATAAGTTCTGTAAGTTGTATTAGTTTTAATTTCTTCATTTTGATGCTAGGATTATATAAAAAACATTACTTAATGCTTTTACAATGTGTAATGATTCAACACCAAATAAAAACAAAGTTTTTAAGCATATAAGAAATGGTATTATGGAACGAAAATTGGCACTAAAGAGAATAACACAGAGAGACATATAAATGTTTCAGATGGATTTTATTAAGGGGATAAAAGGATGTTACTTAAATGATAGATTGTACCCATGCCTTTTAGGTTGTACTCACTCTGCTAACAAATATAGAATTTTGCCCCTGAAATCATGAATATAATGCTAATCTGCTTAAGAAAGATAAATAAACAGTCAAGTGTAAACATTTTTAAGACATTTCATGGATAATATTAGAGTCTTCAGTGCGTGATTCCAAAGACAGAGCTACCTAGTGTCAAAGTGATTTTATAGCCAAAATTTTCAACCAATGAATAAATTAAATATATTTCATTCTAAGATGACAAGTGATAAGGAATAGGAAAAAATTTTTCTTAGCATCAATATTTTTCACTGCTTAGCATATATGTGGTTATTTTCAGTGTTTTTGAATAAAAATGGGGGTGTAGTATAAGAACAAACATAATAAAAATTCTCCATTTTAAAATTTTCTTTAAAGATATTGAGTAATATTTTAGAAAAGACTACTTTTATCCTATGTATTTCAGACCTGGTTTACAACTTGAAGCTTAGTCATTGCTCTGCACTTGTTATTTATTGGATGATTCAGTGGCATAGAAGAAGCAGGTAGTGTTTATTTCGTTACTGAAGACTGTGCTTAGGAGTTGATTGGGCAAGGCTTAGGCTGACTCAAGACAATAGACTTTTGGTGCTCGTCTGACAAATTTGTGCAATCATTTCCACACATATGTCTATTACATTTCACAAAACACAGTCTCAGAGCAAACTCCTTGATTCCCTGGCTCTGACAATCTTTCTGCACCCTCTTCTGCAATATGTTTTGATAGATTTTTAGGCAGAATGAAAACTAGCATTTTCCTTTGTCTTTTAATACTTCCAAACTTGTTCAATAACACAGAAATTCCAGTGTGTATGAAATTTACTATTGGGCTCCAAAGGAAAAACAAACCATGAAAAACTTACCTATCTACACTTATAAAATTTATAAAACATAAATTCTTTTCTTATGTGCATTCCCCTGCTTCAAGATACAACTTTGGTTTACAGTAGAGAAAACTGGTTGATTATTCCTAATACCATCTTTCAGAGTTAGTTATTCATTGTTGCAGTGTTCCTGGAGTTGCAAAGCAAATATTTCAGACACACTTAAGAACAACTACTGTGCTTGTTTGGAATTTTGCTGACTTACACAGTTATACAACACAATGAAAACTATGATTCATTATTGCATTTAAAGTATATGTTACGGTCAAATAACTAGTCTATTGGCAACAAGCGCTTCTCTAAACATACTACTGGTATATCTGGACACACAAGGATTTCATGAAAATATGGTGCCCATAATTTAAAGAGAAGTGTTTCAGCTATGGTACATTGCGTTCTGACACACCTTCTCTGTGTCTGCTCTTTAGCTATCTGTACTTCAACTTGACAGTTTGAAAATATAAAATTGCTAGTAGGCAAGGCCAGCAATGAGAATCGGGCATTCCCTTAGAAATAAAACAAGGATGATGATTTGTTACTGTGCATTTAACTTTGATATCTCTTTAGATGCTGACAATGTAATTGTTTTAGCATACTTGACAAAATGCATATAAAATATTTCTCAATTATTTGACAGTCAAATCAAATTACAATTATATTTCAACGTATTCTTATACATTGAGATAAGACAGAATAAAATTAAATGATATTCTATTTTCAAAACTATGATTAATGGACAGGCTGGACAGCTCTATTGGTTAAAACGTATGAGAAAAGAATAAAAATGAAAATTAAAAAATGTTCCCTATCAGTCCTCAGGACCTGAGTTCAATTCCAGGCACTCACATGGTGGAAGGAGAGAACTCATTCCCAACAGCTGTCCTCTGACCTCCACATGCACACTCTGGCAAGTGCACCCATACATACTTCTAAACACAAAGTAATTTTTAAATTTATAAAAAATGCTTAATTTAGAATATTATTTTGTTTTTGTTGTTTTTTGTTTGTTTGTTTGTTTTTCAAGACAGGGGTTCTCTGTGTAGTTTTGTGCCTTTCCTGAAACTCGCTTTGGAGACCAGGCTGGCCTCAAACTCACAGAGATCCGCCTGCCTCTCCCTCCAGAGTGCTGGGATTAAAGGCATGCACCACCACCGCCCGGCTTAGAACATTATTTTGTTTCCACTTTTTTTTGTTTGTTTTCATCCCTTTCACAATTTACTCTCCTTTAGTTTTAAACATGTTACCAGCATCAGCAAACTGAAGTCATCCACTCATGGAGATGAAATGTAGAAGCTTAAATCTCAGAGCTTGCACTCCTATCAATAGTTACAGCGTGACCACAAAGAAGTTGATACCTTTCCCAGTTTCCTAGCTATTACATGAGTCTAGATGATACAGAAGATGCCTCTACTTATAAAGCTGCCCCCATTATGAATGTCCTATATGTAAAATCAATGAGAGAAACAGAATAACACAAACATGTAGTACTCTAACTAGTGAGGAAAAAAGTTTTAACAAATTTTAATGTAAGAGTAGAACATCTATTATCCACGTTAAAATCTTCATCAAATGGTTAATGTACAATCTCATTTTAATGATTCCATACATATATGCAATCATGATTTTATAATCTAACCCCCCAAAAAACAATTGGTGCTTTCTTGTTGCATTTAAATCATTCATCATATGGAAACAACATTATAATCTGGTTTATAAGTTTGTTTTTTTTCCTAAATGGTTCCAAGTTAATAAAAAATCAAGATAATTATTGATTCTAAGTTAAATACCACACATAGCTCATTACAGGCAAGCAAAGATGCAATAAGTGATAGTGTTGATTTCACGTGGGTCAAAACAATTAAGATGTGAAGGTGTAAAAGGAGTGAACACCGAGACACTATCATTTGTCTCTGACTGGGGAGTCAGGTCTGGTGGGAACCTTACCGGCGGTTTCACCACCTCACTTTCCTAAGGCTTTCATTAAGCAGAGGGAAACCCTGCAGGGAGTAAAATCTGAAGGAATCTGCTGTTTCAGCTCCCTCACACTTTGATAATGATGACACAGTAGAAAAGTTATAGGAAATCAGGCCAGCAGGCGCAGTGTGTTCAGAACCTCACTGAGCACAGCTGCTTCTTTGCTCCAGTCAGAGGCCAGGGTTCAGGTCGGAGGCCAGTTTTAAGTGCTCTTCAGTGGCAGGAGTTTGAATGAGCAGCTTTTAAGTTCGAAGTAGCATAAAATGATTAGAGAAACCTTGCAAGAATTTTAAGTGCCTCAAATTTTAAGCATATTAAATAAATCAAAATCTAGTTATTCTAATCATAGAAATCAGAAGGTATATTTTTACTTTTGGCCAGGAGAATCCATTAAAAGAATAAAGACCTATTATTACGTTTATAACATTTTTCAAAACTTGAATGCATGTGAAAGAAAATTCCATTTTTCTTATTCTGTGAAAAGAAATTGTGTGTAGAATAAAACAGCGGAAAATTATTACAGCATTTAGGCTTTACCATGTAGCTAGGCTCTGAGAAGTCTCTCAGAGTCTCATGCAGTAAATATTGCTGTGGTTCCCCAAAGTGATGTTATTGGGAGAAGGCAGAGTGTTTACTAATTGGTTTCCAGTGAGAGAGGGTTTAAATCCTTATGGATATGTGTCAGCAGATACTGATGGCTCCTTTCCTTCTTCCTAACTTGGACTCCATGATGACGACACAAAACATTCATTGTATCACCCATCCTCACCACAATGTTCTTCCTACCCACAAATGCAAAAATAAAATACCAATATATATTTTACCAGAGCCTCTAAAACTGTGAGCAGAAACAATCCCTTTCTTTTTACAAATTGGTTATCTGAGGCCTTTTTTAGAGTAATTACACTATGATTAACACAGGTTCCATTTCATGTCTCATTCAGTATTCAAAGAGAGACAATGAATAGAAGATAATTATGTAGTTCACTGGGATGAATATAATCTGGGGCTCAGAAACTTGTGGAGTGGTCACCTTAATCTAGCTGTGTGATGTTTTTATTTATAAATTCTTACCAATAAAATGATATATCTTTAAAGAGAGGTAATGATAGCACATGTAAAAGAAAAGAAAAGAAAATATTCCAGAAGTGTCCTAAGTTCTTATTTTATTAAAAGTGTCAAGTCAGATGTACATGTTAAATTAACCATCGGCAATTCTCGGGTAACCACATTAACGACAAGTTCATGCATGTGCTTTGCTTCCTACAGAGATAATGAAACATGAAATAATTTGCTGATTGAAGCCCTGGAAAGGTTTTGCAAGCATCCTGCTAGAGAGCTTTATGTCATAACCACAGTAACAGTTATTGCAGATCAGAGGACATGTAGAAAAGCTCCTGTTGGTGAAGCACTTGCTTCACCCCAACCAATGAGAAAAACTTGTCCATGCAATCTTTTGATCACCATTTTCAATAATCAAAGTCAAATTTAGGAGAATAAATTTATAAATAAAATCAAGAGAAGATGTCAATAATGTTTCATTTTTAATTATTTTTAAGACTTCTCATGAAATCAGTTGTGTTTGATCACTAGAATACACTGGTTTTTACTGTAAGGTGACTGACTCTGTTTGATGTTTTAAACCCATATCAGTACAAAGGCAAACAAGTAGAATCAGTACTCAACATAAAAGACTACAACAAGAATGACAGAATTCAAAGGAAAAGGAGGTGATGGGGTAAAAAATACTCCTCAACTGGGGAAAAAAAGAAATAGGAGAATGTGGAGTAGCAGCACTCAGCCTTAAATGGGACATCTATATCACACATCTCCCACAAAGTTCAGAGATGTTTGCATAAAAGAGGTTTGAAAGATTTTAAGAGCTAGATGTAGTAGATGACTAATACACATGTGTTTTCTAGACACAACAGAGAAGCTGCACAAATGAATTCATAGTGTTGGGACAGCACATATAAGACAGCAACAAGCTCAGGCCACACAAAGTCCAAGAATGGAGCCTGGAGGTGAGCAGGAAGTTCTACCCATAGCTGAAGAGCTATTGAGATTTGATAGCATTTGGGAGTCAGAAAGTCATTTTTATTTAAGAGTGTGACCCAGCGTAGTTTGATTATGCTCCAGGGCAAGCCCCTGCCTCACCCAACAAGAGTGTTGGGGCAACACAAATTGAACCTTGTTGATTCAAGAGAGAGGGGAAGATAGGGGAGAGAGAAAGAGAGAGAGAGAGGAGGAGGGAGGGACGGAGAAGAGAGGGAGAGACAGAGACAAAGAGAGGAGAGAGAGAGAGAGAGAGAGAGAGAGAGAGAGAGAGAGAGAGAGAGAGAGAGAGAGAGAAAGAGAGAAATTGGGGAGGAAAGGGAGTTGGAGTGAGTGAGATAGGGATAGTTCTGGGAGGAGTCATTATTGGAAGAAGGGAAGGGTGAAAGAACCAAAGTATATTGTATGGAATTCTCAAAAACTGAGAGTCAGATCTTGGAGTGATTCTGAAAAAAAAAACATAGGTGTGTAGATAGACAGACAGATAGACAGACAGACAGGCAGATAGATAGATAGATAGATAGATAGATAGATAGATAGATAGGTAGATAGGTAGATAGATAGATGATTGATAGATAGATAGATAGATAGATAGATGATAGATAGATAGATAGATAGATAGGTAGATAGATAGATAGATAGATAGATAGACAGATAGAGTTGACATAAAAGAGGAGCATCATCTACCCAAAGCTTTTTCTTTTTAATTTTTTTTTCATGTCCTAAAAGAGTAATTTTTAATTGCAATACTTAAAAGTTTGATGGAACAGAAAATGGATAAAAACCATGCAAGCTTTTAATCCCATCATGCAGGAGGGAGGCAGATAGATCTCTGTGAGTTGGAGGCTAGCCTGGTGCATTTAGTGAGTTCCAGGGCAGCAGGCCATCCAGAACCAGGGCTGTTGGTAGAATTACATGCAAGTATACTTAGAAAATTCTGTGGGATTAAAATCTGGAAGTGAAAATCTAACACAATAACAAGCATTAAAGATATATCAGTGTTTAAGTTTTATTAAATTCAGAATTGCAAATTGTGTTATGAAATAGAAACAACAAATAATACCATATCTAGTATTTGGAAACAGTATTATATCTTTTAAAAACACAATTACTTCATTGCTGATGAGAATCTGACCAGTTCATTTTTCCTCCTATTCACTCAGTTCTACTGATGGGGTCATCTCTCCTGGACACCACTAAACATTGTCTGCTTAAAGATCAACACAGGCTCAAATAAAAAAATTATGTTAGACTCTTAACCTACTCACTCAGTGTTTCAAGTGTATAGACCAAGAGTTGTGGGAGAAGATCCAAGGCAAACTGGAGGGTACTAGGCAAGAGGGGAGGAATTTAGTGTTATAAGAAGTGTTACAGAATTGAGTACAAGATCTGAAGCAATGTAAAGCAGGTTTCTATACATTGTTTATTAAGTTTGTGGGGGGTTTCTCATTAACTTTTGTTTACCTCACAATAAAATTTTCTGAGTTTATTTTTTTTGATTATTATCATTATTGCTTATTTTATTTCTATTTCTAGAGTGGGTTAGTAATTTTTTCCTTTGTTCATTACTTTTAAATTTGTATTTTCGTGCAAATAGATTCTTCTCTCATACAATACATCCTAACCACAGTTTCTCCTTTTCCTACTCCTCGCAACTCCCCACCACCACACCTCCCCTTTGCCCCAAATCCATCATTTGCATTGCTCATTGAACATAGAGAGGTAGAGCTGGTGCCTACTTGGAGCCTTCTGAGTTTATTTTTAATGTTTATAGTATGTAAACATCTCTGAAGATGTTTTTATGTCTGGATGTACAAAATTTACAATTCTGTAAATTGTCATCTCTGGAGTTATTATTTATGCCAACAGTATGACAAGTACCAGCATTGTACAGAGCACTGGTGACTACACCATGTGTTCTGAAGTGTTCATGAATGCAACTGAGGAGGTGTCGAGGAAGACAGCAAATATGAACATGGCTATCCTTCCCAATTAGTAACACAGCTCTACCTCAATCTGACTTAAAGATGGCACTTTTACAATTCTGCGTTTGTTTGTATTATTTTAATGTAATCATATGACAGATTTTGGATAAACATCCAAAACCAATGCAGAATATAACTTGAAATTATATTGATATTTGTAGATCAAATCCCCACAGAAAATATCAACAATATATTCATATCTTACATATTATGGATTTTAAAAATATTGCATCTACAACTTTTTATAGTTAGAGCAGACACTCTGATTCTAAAGGAATTGGGCTTTTAAACTTTAAGCATAGTTTTAGTAGCTACAGTAAGGTATCATTTAATAGCTTATTACTGGAAACAGGTGCATCTTTCTAAGGTCTTAGTGTTGAATTGGCATTTGAATTTGAATATAAACCTTTAATTTCTTAGCTGTTTCCACTTTTCCGTGCTCTGCTAGAAAGTCACTCTAAAATATTAAGAAAAAGAACATGATACAAATCATCTGATAAGTATTTAAAGTAAGAAAAGGATTGTCTAGTTATGTTAGAATCTACCAGAAACGAAATTAAATGCTTAGCTTTTATTACCTGCTTTTAATTATAGACCTTTAAAGGATTTATTCAAACTTAAGATAAACATTGTACCCAAATGAAGAGCCTGTAAAACTTAGAGGAGCATTATAGCTGACGTATTACAGTGCTACCATGGCAGTTTTGATGAGGGTGAGCACACTTCTGGAGTCAGTTTAGTTGGAAGTTTGTAAGCTTCCTGATTATCTAACCATTGCAAGACCCGAGAAACTGATGACACGTTGAAAATGGAATGAGACAAAATCTCAACACCTACGGAAAAGATCCTCATTCAGAATTCATCCAAGTTCTTTCAATGGTTCCCCAAATGGTAGGCTGTCGACTTCTGAGTTCTGGACAGGCAGCCACCTAATCTTTTCTTTCAATAATTGAACATGTCATCCTTTGTGTTGCTGTTGTTTTGTTATTGCATTTTTCTCTTTTCAGCTATTGCCTTTACTAAAGAGAGCCATCAGTAAGTTCATATCACCTTTGTGTTTCTCCTTGTGTAACCATAGTGTATAAAGGGATTGAAACCCCAGGATACGGGGTAATCCAGTGTTAAAACTGTGATGATCTTGAGAGACAGTTTTGGCAACACCTTCATTTCATGTTAGAGAAGACTAAACTCCAGAGAGAGAATAGTAACTGTACATGCTGAAGCAATTATAATTTCCTAGGATCATTTAAGCAGTTCCAACTGCCAGCATTGGAGACCTTTCTTTATTGGTTAAAGACAGCAATCTAGGTATCTAGGTCTTATGTGGTCCTTAATGGAAGGGAACAGTAGAGGGTCTTCTTCCTGCCTCTGAGACACAGGCACTGATACTTAGAGCACAGATATTAGGAGCCTTGTAATTGTAAGTTAGTGCTCTATTCCTTTGAGATGTAAAAATTTTAAAGCTTTCTTCTTACCAACCTTAATGTCTTTCTCAATGACCTTGAGTCATTTTTTCCAAATATAAACATTCAGATAGCTCTCTGTAGCCACAGGGAGATAGAAACCTAACTTATGCTTACACCTTGGCCCCCAACAAAAAACAGCAATATTACCAGCAACAACAACATACATAATTTTCAAGATAGTAATTTGCTGTCTCCCAAGGAAGTTAATTGTATCCTTGGAGGTGGAATAACTCTTTCAAGACACTTTATTTATATCATTAAATGAGAATTAGAGAAAGTGTTAAACATCTTCCAAATACTTCCAAGAAGAGCACATTGCCACATATGCATGTGTATGTGTTCATCATACCTTTTAAATTTTAATTTATGTATGCGATATTTATATATTGTCTGTGCCATCCCCACTCTCAAGTTCATGACTTCTTCTTGCTAAATTATCATTGCATATATATGTTATGTGTTACATATAAATATATGAAACATATACACGTAACCTATTTAGTTCATTTAGTCTTGTTCTTATGTATATGATTTTAGTGTGGACAACCTGGAGTTATATAAGTAATTAAGGAGCTCATCCCTAGGGAAGCCTGATTCCCCTCTGTCTTATTAATGGATTATGGTCCTACCTGACACCACAAAGCTAGAATATACTGCATTTAAATATCAATTTAAATTAATGTAAAACCAAATTTTGTTTAAAATATTGTCTCATTTATATAATAATTAAGGTAATAAATGAGTCTGAATATGTAGAAATGCTTTATATTGATCATATATGTCTAATACACATTAAGCTCATTTGATTGGATTAAAAAGACCAACAACAAACTTCCTTTTTTAAAGAAAGACAATTTTACTTTCTTTGGTTAGAGTAAGTACATGACAGTGATAGCTAATCCACCACACCTTATCCCTGCTCTTAAAAACCCTCCAGCACGGCCGGGCAGTGGTGGCGCATGCCTTTAATCCCAGCACTCGGGAGGCAGAGGCAGGTGGATCTCTGTGAGTTCGAGGCCAGCCTGGTCTACTGAGCGAGATCCAGGAAAGGCACAAAGCTACACAGAGAAACCCTGTCTCGGAAAAACCAAAAAAAAAAAAAAACAAAAAAAACCAAAAAACTCTCCAGCACTTTGTTTAAAGGTAGTTAAACTCAGTCTGAGCTGTGGCCTCTCACTCTTACCGCAATAATGTTGAATAAAATAAATTTTTGTTAACTTGGTCCAGTGCACTTTATACTTTGACAAGACTATGCATTTGGCCACATGCCATGTTAGACCACAAAATGTCTAGAAAAGTTAAGTAGCCTGGCTGATGAAATATTAATGCTGATGTGCAAGTTTTAGGGGATGTTGTGAAAGGAACTGTTTGATAAATTTTGTTTTGCTTCTCCATGCAAAGGAAGGTGAACAAGGACTCAGAATGAATGTGTTTCGGCACTTACAGAATTGGAAAATCAGTAAAAATAATACCCAGGGTTCTCAGCATGTTTACCTTAATTTTCACACAGAAACAATTGACTTTGCTTAGAGTTTATGTCATGGATAGCTGGCTTGTCCTTGTTGAACAATGCTTACAGGTGCTCATCCTTTGTATTAATAATTTATCAACCAGACTAATGATTTTGAATTGAACGTGACATTTATCAGAATGTTTGCTCATTCCTATTACAACAAATGCGTGCTAGGGAAATGAATATGTTGCTTTCTACATAAGTATGTCTTCTGTTCTTTATTATGAACAGTCTGTATGATTCATGGTAAGTGTGTTGTTAAAGTATTGGGTGTGTCATCCTACTTGTAAAATAAATCCTAGAAGTAGGCACTGTGTTTCGATGATAAATATGTAATCAGAGGCATTAAGGTTCTCAAAATGAGTCATGACCTCAAAATAAGTAATAACTGAACTACTTTTGTATTACACACACATAAATACAGACACATACATACGCATACACAGAGAGAGAGGTAGGGGGAGACAGGGAGAGAAAGCGGGGGGAATGGGGAGCGAGACGAGTACATTTTGCCATAATAAATAGTAAATTTTAAGATAACTCACATGATAAAGATAGAAGAAGCAATAAATTAAATTAATCCAGGATTCTGCCTCTTAATATAGTGAAGAATAAAGGAAATCAGTAAAGAATCCATGTGTCACTTTTCACTGAGGTTAATGATCTATTCCATTTCTGTGCCCTTATAGCAAATGACAGTTTGCTACAACATGCCTCTAATCCTTCTTTAAGAAATGTGTGTAAATCTCAAAAAAATATAGTAAAGCTGTACACTTTGTCTTTCACTAATGTTTTTCTGTTCTCCACTTCCTGTCTCCTCATCCTTTCCTGTATTCTAGCAAAGCTACAGGCAAGACACAGTGCTCACATATTTAAAAATAGAACGAAACACTTATGGATTCTTAATAATCACTCTGGGAATGTTGCTTCAAAGGCAATTTGTTTACTGGATTCTAATGTTTTTTTTTTTTAATGGAAGATGGTAAACTTTAGTACTAAAATAGCCATATTTTGTACTTTCACAATAAAACATTTCAGAAATACCAAAATGATTCAGTATAGTTTATATGAAAATATTAGAAATTTAGTTATCCTAAAAGTGGTATTTAGGATCTCAGTGTGTGTGTGTGATTGTGTGTACTCTCATTGTCTTGCATAAACTACTTTACATCCCCAAATTGAACAATTCCTTGGATACCTTGGTGTCAAGCATGCAGTGGATCCTGTTTCTTATGTACAGAGCATCACTAGCACAGATACAGGTTAATATAAAAACCATGCATCAGTCTGTTTAGTGTTATTTATTAATAACAGTGTTCAATTCCCTTTGAAAAAAGCCACATGTATATGGACTTAAAGTAATCACACAATTTTTTTTGAAATGTAAAATAGAAAATTTCATGTGTGTGTGTGTGTGTGTGTGTGTGTGTGTGTGTGTGTGTGTGTGAGAGTGTATGTAAGGAGACCTGCTTAGGATTTCAGAAGTTCATTTTATTATTTGACATTGGAATAAACATTGACTGAGAGTTCCTTTAAAAGCTTGCAACTTCAGAGACAGGTAGATAAACATGGTTTTCTGATGCTTTATCGTGAGTAAGCACTTAAAAAATAAATAATAATTGTTCTACTTTCATTTCTGTGCCTGTGATAAAATGCCATGACCAACAGCAAAATCGAGGAGGGAAAGTATATTTGGCCTACACTGTGAGGTTTCCAAAGTCCACGCATGGGGAAGTGAAAGCGACAGGACTTAAATCAGCTGGTCACGTCATATCCACAAGAAAGAGCAGAGATAAAAGAACATATTCATGGTGCCCACTTCACCGCTCCTGCCCTCCTCAGTTTTTCCACTTTAATTCATTTCCTGACATCTGGCCTAGGCAATGGTGCCACCCACAATGGGCTATGTCTTTCTACATCAATTAATTTACATAAAAAATTCCTCCATAGATGTGCCCGAAGGCCTATTCAATGTAGACCATCTCAGTTGTGACTTTCTTCCCAGGTGATTGTAGGTTATGTCAAGTTTACAATTAAACCTGTCCATCACACTCTACCCTTTGTCAACAGGACACACAAAAATACAACTTTTAAACTGCAACTTTCCACTACTTTGTCACTAGAGGCTCTTGCTTATGTCATAATGTAAAATGCAATTGAGTTTTTCAAAGTCTTTGTAGCCTTTAGACATTTCAATATTTTAAGAGGCCACAATCTCTGTGATCTGCTATACAATAAGATCCAGTCATATACTTCGAACATATAATAGTGTAGAACATGTATTCATATTTCAAAAATGAAAGATCAGACCACCACATGAATGATCACATATAAAAGCCACACCCTAGAAGCCAAATACTGATCCTTATAGTTTCAATGTCCAGTATCTAAAACTCATAATGTAATCATATCTCTAAAGGGTTTGGGTAACCCCACACATCCAGCATCTCAGGGATGATGATAAAACTGTAAGTCTGTAGTACGACTCTCTTTAACATACCATAAAAGCAAAAGGTACTCTTCAGAAGTGAGAAAAAAATTTAAGAATAATAACACTTGATTTCTTAGTCCTTAATTATTTTATAAAACTGTGATAGGTGGTAGCTTATTATTTTCACTTTCTAATTTAATTTTTTTAGTTTGGAAAGAATGTGAAAATTCTACATGGCTTTCATTCTTCTCTGATGAGTTTCAGTCAATCTATTCAGTTTTCAAAAGCTTTTTAAATTGTTTATTTTTATTTTAATTAATTAATTTAGGATACATTTAAGAAATATTTATCCAAAGTGGTTGTACAAGCTTGCATTCCCATCAGCCGTGGAGGAGAGTTCCCCTAGCTCCACATCCTCTCCAGCATAAGGTGTCTTCAGTGTTTTTGATCTTAGCCATTCTGACAGGCATAAGGTGGTATCTCAGAGTTGTTTTGATTTGCATTTCCCTGATGATTAGAGATGTTGAGCAATTCCTTAAATGTCTCTCAGCCATTTGAGTTTCCTCTGTTGAGAATTCTCTGTTTAGTTCTATAGCCCATTTCTTTATTGGACTGTTGGGCATTTTGATGTCTAATTTCTTGAGTTCCTTATATATTCTGTATATCAGTTCTCTGTCAGATGTGGGGTTGGTGAAGAACTTTTCCCATTCTGTAGGCTGTTGCTTTGCCTTGTTGACCGTATCCTTTGCTCTACAAAAGCTTCTCAGTTTCAAGAGGCTAGAGAGGCCCACAGAAATACACAAAGATACCCCCACAACAGACTGCTGGCAATGGTCGAGAGACAGCCCGAACTGGCCTACTCTGGTGATAGGATGGCCAAACACCCTAATTGTCGTGCTAGAAACCCTATCCAAAGACTGAGGGATCTGGATGGAGAGATCCATGGCTAGGCCCCGGGTGGATCTCTGGGAGTCCAATTAGCGAGAATGAGGAGGGTTTATATGAGCGAGAATTGTTGAGACCAAGGTTGGACAAAGCACAGGGACAAATAGCCAAACGAATGGAAACACATGAACTATGAACCAATGGCTGAGGGGTCCCCAACTGGATCAAGCCCTCTGAATGGATGAGACAGTTGATTGGCTTGATCTGTTTGGGAGGCATCTAGGCAGTGGGACTGGGTCCTGTGCTCATTGCATGTGTTGGCTGTTTGAAACCTGGGGCCTATGCAGGGTCGCTTGGCTTGGCCTGGGAGGAGGGGACTGGACCTGCCTGGACTGAGTCTACCAGGTTGATCTCAGTCCTCGGGGGAGGCTTTGCCCTGGAGGAGGTGGGAATGGGGGGTTAGGCTGGGGGGAAGGTGAAGGGGGCCAGACGGGGAGAACAAGGGAATCGTGGCTGATATGTAGAACTGAATTGTATTGCAAAATAAAAAAAAAGAAATATTCATCAAATTGTTGTTATTTTAAAACTGACTATTTAAAACTAATGTTGCATAAACATTGCAAAAATAGTTGACTTAACTTCTATAGGTTTTTACTTACATTCTCCATTTGTACAATTTTATATTTACTGTATCATTCTTTCTTTTTATTTGACTGCTTTCTTTGTTCTTTGTATCTCCACTTTCTCATCTTTTGTTATTTTTATTCTCTCCTTTATCTGCTTACTACACACCTTTGGTTGTACCATTTTGAGAGTAAGTTACACACATCATAATTCATTGTTCCTTATGTTTAACTCAGTATACATCTAACAATAAGTACATTCTGCCACAGGTTCATGCCTCCACTAGCACAGTGAGGAACATGTCTATGGGTAAACAGCTATATCTAATTTATGCCAACTTTCCAATGCCCAAATAATAGTCTATAAATATTTTCCTTCACTTGATGACTAAACCTAAACTTATGAATTTCATTTGTTTGTCTGTGTTGTTTTATTCCTTCATCATAACAACTATGTGTTATATGTATATGAGTGGAATTAATATTGCTTTGCATGTGTATATGAGGGATATTGATACAACAATTTTTGGAAGATTACATTAATTTGTCTTACTGTTTACTCATGAGTAGATTCATGTTGTACATTTTAGCAAGAATTCTACAAAAGCCGTCTTTTGTTCTTCTTGTGCAAGGCATCAGGAGTTCATGTCTTTGAGTTTCGTTATCTCTACATTGCATGTGAAAATTTGGCTGATATGACATCTTCCATATCAACATATTAATATGTTAAACATTGTGGCACTCAGAATATGTCATATTCTCATAAAACATATTTGATTATGTTAGCATTCATGCCTGAAACAAGAAAGAAGAATTGGTACATGGAATTGTTAAAATTTATTATTTTATTCTTCACTATACTTACTTATTAATTTACTTATAGACAATATGATATAATAATCAATGTAATATATTCAATTATTTTTAGTATACATTTTTTTTCATGCAAATATTGTCTCAGAATTGGCCAACGTGCAGAACTTCAAATGGACTACATATCACCTTTTAAGTGTATTTTCTTACTTTTTAAAATATTTAAGTATTTCAGATTTACTTTCTGTGCTCAAGAACATGATTACACAGCTTCTGTCAATTCTTCCTTACTTCAAATGGTAACATTTTTTAGAATGAAGATAATTTCTTGGTTCTTTCCTCTGTGCTGGAGTGGGTAGCATGGCACTCCAATCCCCATAGCAAAGAAAATGTTGGGTGAGTAGGGTGTGAGTAAAGTAAAGCAGTTGTATAAACAGACTTTAACAATTCAGAGTTCATATAGAAAGCTTTAATTCTCAACCAACACTACTCAGTTCTTCTTAGATTTTATGAAATTTATATTTGTTATGATTTTTCTCATAAAACAGAAACTGGTTTCTCATAACATCATCTATCTGTGGTTGGAATATATTTGATTATTTGCAAAATTTTATACATGTATAACTTTACTGTAGAGAGAAGAACTAAAATAGCAGCACAAGCTACTATCCACGGACGGCCTGCTTACAAGTCTAGCCCTTGGCTGGTATCTAAAAATTTGTGTTTCAGAAGAATTCATATGAACGTAACATTCTCATTGAGTCTGATCTCATTTGAGCTGGTAACATACTTCATATGCCTGTTTATTTTCAGAGAGTCTCATTGTTTTATACCTATTAGGAAGAAGCTGATCTCATGGAGCATTCTTTCTAAAATCTATGCGTGTTGATTCTGTAACAAGTTTCCTGGTGGACGTCATTTCATATGCACCCATGCTGAGAAAATTAAGTAGGTCCCATGAGATTCCTCTAGGAAGAGAACCTTGGATAATTGTGCTTCATTTCCCCAGATTTTGTTCCATGTGGCTTTTCTTTTTGCTGATTTGAAATATTTTTTGTGAGTCATACAGCAATGGACATAGTTTATGCTGAATCCTCTGAATTCTCAGGAAATATCAAGGTTTCAGTACTGAGCAACTCTGACATACCTATAAACAAAACCCCTGAGGAGGCTTTTGAAGTTATGGTTCTATTATTTGACTGAGAGAACATAGTCAGAAAGTACTTTCTTGAAATTATTATAGTTTTAAAGGAATTGGAAAAAAAAGTACACGGAGTTCTGCCACTTTTCCTCCAGTGTTTGTATTATTCAGAACAATAACACAGTATCAAAGAAATAAATTGACATTGGTATAATGCTTAGAGAGTTCTATGCCTTTTCATTTCATGTATAGATTCATGTAATCACAGCAATAGCATACAGAACTATTTGCTCAACACCAAGTCCCTTCAAGCTGCCCCTTTTGTAGTCATAGCCGCCCCCTTCTTCCCACTATCCCCATCATAACTGTAAACAAAGATATTTTCATCTCTTTAATGTTGTCCTTACGAGAATGTTTTATGAGTGGTGTCATAAATTCATGACCCTTTGAGATTAGCTTTTTTCACAGAGAGTAATTCAGAGGAGATTAAACACCTTGCTACCTATAACAATAGCCCAATGTTAAAAGAATAATAACTTTTAGGCCACTTATACAGTCACGGAAAAAACTGAGCAGACTGTAAAAAAAAGCTAGTGTTCTCTCTCTTTCACATACACATGCACAGCACAGACACACACACACATACAAACGCATCCTTCTCACAATTAAAATCTTAGGCAACCAAGGGATATTTCTTGAAATTAGTATTCACCAGTGATACATCATTACATCCAAACACCATTTTTTCACTGCAGTGCTCACTGTGCAAGCCCCCTTAATTTTAATAAATACAAATAAAATCTACTATTGTTGCAATGCTTCATACATAGTTTCACTGCCTTAAAAATCAACTGTGCTCAACTATCCATCCACTTTTTACCCTAATCTTTGACAACTATTGATGATTTTATTTTTTCCATGTGTATGCCTTTCCAGTGTGTCGATAGATGGATGAGTCCCATTGCCCTGGTTTCTCTCACTTAGTGTCATGTACTTATGTTTCCTCGGTGTCTTTTCCTGGTTCGACGAGCTCATCCCCTGTACTGATCATGTCTGACTATACCTGAGTGTGCCTTCTATTCATCTACACCATCTACACCATGCATATCTCATTTGTTTCTAAGTCTTGGTAATTACAAATAACTCAACTATAAGTGTTCTTGTGCAAGTTTTATAGTTGGGAATAAAATCCAGTTTAGTTGTGTAAACCAAAGTGTATGATTACTGGAAGCTGTGGTGAAATACCTTTAGTTTTGTAAGCATGTCCTAACTGCTGCCAAAGTGATTGTACCTTCTATATTCCCACTACCAAAAAATTACTGCTTCTTTTCTCTACATCCTTTTGAGCACTTCATGTTTTAATGATAATGCATGATTTAATGTGCTATTCTGTAGTGACAAGAAGATAGGCATTTTCTCATCCTCTAACCTCTCCTATAGACATTTTCATTTATGATACATCTATTCAGTTCTTTTTTTAACTAATTTTTTTATTCACTTTACATTCCAACCACATAACCCCCTCTCATCCCTATTTCTGCTCCCCCCCCCCCCGCAGCCTTCCTCCCCAACTCGACACAACTCCCATACTCTCCTCCCAAACGGTAAGGCCACCTATGGGGAGTCAGAAAAGCCTGGTGCAAGCCTGGGCCCTCTGCATCAAGGCTGAGCAAGGTGTCCCACCATAGGTAATGGGCTCGAAAAAGCCATCTCATGCACCAGAGATAGATCCTGATTCCACTGCCCGGAGCCCCTCAAACAGACCCAGCTACACAACTAGGGCATTTAAATGATGGGTTATATGTTTTCTTTCTTTCTTTCTTTCTTTCTTTCTTTCTTTCTTTCTTTCTTTCTTTCTTTCTTTCTTTCTTTCCTCTGTCTGTCTGTCTCTGTGTGTGTGTGTGTGTGTGTCTCTCTCTCTCTCTCTTTCCTTTTCACTCTCTTTTTTTCTGTTTAGATTATAGTCCTCTTCTGGGCACATGTTTTTCAGTTTGTTTTGTTTTCCTGTGGTGGTATTGTGTTCCCCAAAATATTGTGCACCCTAATAAACTTATCTGGGGCCAGAGAACAGACAGCCACTAAATACAAAGGCTAGAAAATGGTGGCACTCACACCTTTAATCCTAGCATTCCAGAGACAGAAATCTCTCTGGATCTCTGTGAGTTCAAGGCCACATTGGAAACAGCCAGGCATGGTGACTCACGCCTTTAATCCCAGAAAGCGAGCCTTTAATCCCAGGGAGTGGTGGTAGAAAGCAGAAAGGTTTATAAGGGGTGAGGACCAGAAACTAGAAACATTTAGGCTAGTTAAGCATTTGGCTGGTTAGGCTTTCAGGCTTCTAGCAGCACAGTTCAGCTGAGAGCCATTGGGATGAGGACACAGAGGCTTCCATTCTGAGGAAACAAGACCAGCTGAGAAGTTGGCCAGGTGAGGTTAGCTGTGGCTTGTTCCATCTCTCTGATCTTCCACCTTCACCCCAATACCTGCCTCAGGTTTGATTTTATTAATAAGACTCTCTAAGATTCCTGCTACATTTTCCAGATATTTTTCTAAGTCTATGGCCTATAGAATTATTCAGTATTATCTACCGGAGTAAAAATTTTAATTTTCAACCCAGTTTACCAATGTTTTACAGAAGGAGCTTTTGATACTGTCTCTAAATAATTATCTTTATAACCAAAATCTCCTACGTTTTGTGCTATGATTCTGTATAGATGATTTATTATTCTTCCATTTAGATTCTGTCTACTATTCACTTAGAATTACTTTCTGTGAAGTGTAGCATCTCTCCAGTTCATACTCTTACAGTGCATGTGACTTATTAAATCTGTACCATGTGTTGAAAGGATACCTTTTCTCCCCTGTATTGCCTTTGGCTTTTGTCAAATACCGGTTTGACTTGATCCTTTTCTGCACCTGACCCTTCTGTTGTCAATATCCCACTGTCTTAGTTAACATAGCTTTGTATTCATCTTGAAAGCATCAATGTTTGTCAATTTGTTTGTTATGCAAATTTTAGATGGCTATTCTGGGACTTTTTCTTGTATGTACAACCTTTTGAATTAGTTTGTGAATATGCATAAAATAACTTGCAAGGATTATTCCAAGGATTGCATTGAATTACAGAAAAAATTGAGAACTCTTATTTCAACCACATGGAATCTTTCTATCTATGATTATAAAAATCCTCAGTTTAAGCTTTGAGGCTTTTAGCAGCAGTTCAGCTGAGATCCATTAGGGATTGGACTCAGAGACTTTCAGTCTGCGGAAACAAGAGCAACTGAGAAGTTGGCCAGGTGAGGTTGGATGTGGCTGTCCTGTTTCTCTGATCTTTTCAGTGTTCACCTCAATACCTAGCTCCGAGTTTGTTTTTATTATTAAAACAAACCATTAAAGACCTTAAGAATCTTAAAGACCATTTAAGATTCATGTTGCACTCAATAATTTCATTCTTTTGGTTTGCTTTCACTTGAGTTTCACTATTACGCATGGATCCGGTACGCATTTTTTGTACACAAAGTATGATACACAATTGACTAATACCTTGGTTTTTCATTAGAGTGTGTGCTAATTTAAAACATTGTTGGTTAAGCCTCAAATTCTATCTAGCAATTTTTGAAGTACACAAACTGATTGTTTTTATGTGTTAACTTGTGTCATGCTATTTTGTCAGTATTTTTTCCCTTGGAATATTGGTTCTATGTTATATATATATGTGCAGAGGCTCCTGCAAACACATATTTTACAAAGACTTTAAACCAAGTCTTTTCTCCAATTTTTTCTAAAGATCTATAGTTGTTGTTTTACTTTTATATCTATGATTCAATTTAGGTTAATTTTTATGAGGCAATAGCTAAGTTCTATTTTTCTGCCTATGACTGACCAGTCACTTCAGGCCCATTTGCTCAAAAGCCTGTCCTTCCTTAACTGGGCTTTATTTGAGCTTCTGTTTAAGAATACTAATCTGGTGATGTTGCTGTGGTGTGGTCTTTTAAGCATTCTATTCCCTTTCGTTGAATGTAGTTGGTTGTTTTTTACTCTATTGGTTCTTTGGGGGAGCTCACCACCCAGCTCCTAAATAAATACATGGAGACGTATTCTTACTAATGAATACCCAGCCTTAGCTTGGCTTGTGTCTAGTCAGCTTCTATAACTTAAACTATCCCATTTATATTTTGCATCTGTGATTTTACCTTTCTATATACCTTTATTTCTTACTCCATGGCTTGCTATGTAGCTGGGTGGCTGACTCCTGGAGTCTACCTTTCCCTCTCCTTTCACTCCACATCTTCTCTTCCAAGATTTCTCCTCCCATTTATTCTCTCTGCTTGCCAGCCCACCTATTCTTTCTCCTGTATTACTATTGGCTGTTCAGTTCTTTATGAGAACAATCAAGTGTTTTGAACAGGCAAAGTACACAGCTTCACAGGGTTAAACAAATGCAACATAAAAGAATGCAACACCTCTTTGCATCATTAAACCGATGTTCCACAGCATGAACAAATGTAACACATCTTAAAATAATACTCTACAACACATGACCTCTTTGTCAATACTTTTATCATTAACTGTCTTGAATAATTGGCACATATCCCACATCCAAAAGCCTAATGATTTCTGCCATGTTCTTTGCTCTTTCTTTTGCTATTTCTCTCTTCTCTAGCTTGTCTATGTCTTTCACTATTTTACATACATTTTAGGGTTAGTGTATCAACATGAAAGGTGGCCTGGTTATGATGCAAATTTTTATGATCATACAGATCAATTATTTCCCACTTGAATAATATAGACACATACTTACATGCTTGATCAGTTATTCTTTTGTTAGGACTCAAGGCATAGATATAAATGGGTTTAAGTGATTGATGAGTAGTATCAACAGTATAACACTGTATACACAAATGAACTATGGAGAATAATGCTTTTTCTCCATCTAGCATCAACACTACAGCTGCACAGATCTTCTGAAAACAACAGTAGAACCAAAATTGAAGAGCATGTGATGGAGAGAATATGAAGAACAAACTACAGCAGTGATAGTACATTTATCTGCAATGGATAGCAGAGATTAGTACGTCCAAAATAATCTGAGTGAATAATAATCACATAACTGAACACAGGCAACACATGGAAGTAGATGATGAGGCATTTCATACTCAGAGGAGTATATTGCAGATGGATAGGCTGAGATGTAAAATTGGAAAAAACAAAAGAGTCAGAATCTGATACAGGACAAGATGATGCCAAAATATTTTTATTTTTTGTTTGTTTTAGTTGGTTGGTTGTTTTTTATTTTGTTTTTCAGACACGGTTTCTCTGTTTTTAGCCTTGGATGTCCTGGAACTCACAAAGATCTGTCTGCTTCTACCTCCCAGTGCTGAGATTAAGGTGTTTGCCAATACCACCTGGCTCAAAAAATGTTCAAATAAACGTGACTAGAACATAATTTAAGCAAAGGAGAGCTACATGGTAGGAGACTTGGAATGTAGAAAAGAGTCAGATGAATATTCTAGTTTAACAGCCATTGTACTTGTGATAAAGGTCATTGTTTAAATAAAATTTCAGTACACATAGTTCTCTTGTGTCTTTAAATTTGATACTTTCAGGGTGAGTTATATATTTTTATAACATCAGTAAAAGATCATTATTGATATTAATTTAGTATCCTATATTATTTTATAATGATTTTTAAAGACATGGATCTTGATCTTGCCCTTACTTATTTATATTCTGTTTATTTATTTCCCCTTTAGACGTATTGATACATAAATTTACATGTAATAACAAATACATTTAGGTGTATGTGGATCTGCATTTCTACAATGGTATACATTTATATATAAATGCATATGTGTGATTGTTTGTATACACATAGATCCTGCTACATGTTATTGAAATTCAACATTAATTACTTAGATTTTTTTTCTAAATTTATACTTCTGTGGTGATATTGTGTCCCCAAATATATTGTTGCACCCTAATAGACTTATCTGGGGTCAGAGAACAGAACACTCACGAGATAGACATAGAAGCCAGGCATGGTGGCACACACTTTTAATCCCAGGATTTGAGATCTGATGTCTTGCTCGGAAAAGACATATGCCTTTAATCCCAGGAAGTGATTGCAGGAAACAGAAAGGAATATAATGCGTGAGAACCAGGAACTGGAGGTTTTTTAAGCTTTTAGGCTT
Source organism: Peromyscus eremicus (assembly GCF_949786415.1). Taxonomy (NCBI): domain Eukaryota; kingdom Metazoa; phylum Chordata; class Mammalia; order Rodentia; family Cricetidae; genus Peromyscus; species Peromyscus eremicus. The sequence continues at coordinate 59,760,905 of NC_081419.1, forward strand.
TTGAACAGCAGTTCAGCTGAGATTCATTCAGGTGAGGACTCAGAGGCTTCCAGTTTGAGGAAACAAGGTCAGCTGAGAAGTTGGCAAGGTAAGGTTGGATGTGGCTTGTTCTGTTTCTGTTTCTCTGATCTTTCAGCGTTCACCCCAATACCTGGCTCCAGGTTTGTTTTTATTAACAAGACCTTTTAAGATTCATACTACACACTCCTATAAATCCTGTATTGAACTTATCATTTTCTTCTCCTGGTTCTTTATGATTTCCTAATGTCACAGTATCAACTGTTTTTAAGAACTTAGTTTCTTACTTCAGTACTTCTTGATATTTCAAAGGCTTTCACGTTATAAAAAATCTTTCTGTACTTAAAAAAATCAATGCTTTGGATTTTAGTTTTTCTTTACTAGTTTATGCTGGCAAAAGATCCCTACTATAGGATATGTCTTTATTCCCCTTTGTGCCAAATTATCTTCATGCTGTTTATAAATAATAAATATTAATCTCTCAGAAAAACCTACTCAACATCTTTAATGACTGCTTGAAAGTCCCTCTGGAGTATATGTTATACCTTCCCATGACAGGGGTAGGAACTTACAATTAATCCTGATGTTATTTTGAGGTTTCCTGCTGACCATTTGAAGATACTGTGTTTTAGTATTGATTATAATTTATACAAAAGCAATGATCATGTTTCTAATATCAGGTTGAGAATGTTCTTTTTTTTTTTTGTTTTTTGTTTTTTGGTTTTTCGAGGCAGGGTTTCTCTGTGTAGCTTTGCGCCTTTCCTGGGACTCACTTGGTAGCCCAGGCTGGCCTCGAACTCACAGAGATCTGCCTGGCTCTGCCTCCCGAATGCTGGGATTAAAGGCGTGCACCACCACCGCCCGGCTGAATGTTCTTTTTTTTTAATTTAAGAAAATTTTTTATTCATTTTACATACCAACCGCAGATCCCCCTCTCATCCCTCCTCCCGCTCCGCCTCCCCAGCTTCCCCCCCTTCTCCTGTCCCTGTCCCCTCCTCCAAAAGGGTAAGATTTCCTATGAGGAGTCAGCAAAGCCTGGTACATTCGGTTGAGGCAGGGCCAAGCCCCTCCTCACTGCATCAAGACTGAGCAAAGAGTCCCACCGTAGGTGACAGGTTCCAAAAAGCCAGCTCATGCACCAGGGATAGATCCTGTGTAATTCCTGCCCTACCACCCATTAGAACGAGGGGCCTGAGGATTAAAAACAGAGACAAGACAGCTGGTCATTTGTCTCAACAGAATGCCGAATTCCGTTTATTGAAGGAGGGAGGAAATCTTAAATACAGGCTTACAGCACAGTTGGAGAACCCAGGAGGGCAGAAGTTCGCTACAGATGTTTTACATACTTGCATCCTAGCTGCTTACACCAAATGCAGGATACACAAACAAGGAACCTCCAGTAAGTGTTCAGGAGGAAGGAAATGGGCAGGGAATTAGCTTAGGGAGGACATCTGCTCAAGGTCAGCAGGCAAGGCAACAGTTACCAAGGAGGGGGTGGGCAGGGCCGACAATCCTGACCCCATTGCTGGGGTCCTCCCCCCAAACATGCCAAGCTACGCAACTGTCTCCCTTATGTAGAGGGGCTAGTCTGGTCCCATGCAGGCTCCATAGCTGTTGGTCTAAAGTTCATAAGTCCCTAGGAGCTTGATTCAGGTGTGTG